>NC_035173.2:9003412-9278895 GCF_001659605.2 Manihot esculenta
AACCTCTAAATGAATATTTCATCCTACTACTAGCTAGCAAGCAAAATACAAGTTTATAAAAATGTGGCATCGATTTCGCTATGTACCAGTAAAACAAATAAGGGAATAGTCCTTTTTTGTTTAATGCTATCAACTGTGATTCTGAGGCACTAACCACAAGGACATGTAATTTTCTGAAACTGCGTTCTAAGTAACTGAAAAATTATAATTTCATATTCACATATACTAATTTTCTAAAATAGAAAATCAGTAACTGATAGGTAGGAAGGTTGTAATATGCTAGTTCCACTTTTTAAACTTACCACTTGATAGGTAGGAAATGTCATATGCTAGTTCCACTTTTTAAACTTACCATACTTTTTGTAATGCTCATGGATCGAATTTGTTAATTTTTTTTCCGAATATAATCAATATAATTATATTTAAAAGAAAAACAAAAGAAAAAAGAATGTTATGCACTCTTGGCTACGTGCATCAGCAACAAATATGTAAATCTAAAGTATAATATAAGCAATAATGGAAGGGGAAATTACCATAGAGGTCCACGAGGAGGGGGCACGTCTAAAGCTGTAAATCCACTAATGCACTGAGCTGAAACTCCCTCTCCTACCTTAAGAACGTACTGTTGATACATGGCACCACCATTCAGAAAATTTTTCCAAAACAAAAGAAATACATCAGCATTACAACAGAAAGGAACAAACGAGATTATCAAGCATCAATATCAAGTTTTAACTTAAATATGCACTTTTCAGGATATGAGATTACGGTCTACCTCAACCATATATCTAGTGACAGATGCTACATTTATATATAAGTGAAGCTGTTAAATTTGAGTCCGGCCTAGCTTAAATCCAAAAGCTAGATAAGGGGAAGAATATCAAGACCCATATTACCCCTATCTCAAATTAATGTGGGATTCAAAACACCGTTTCACGTCAAAGACTAAACTGAAGCGTCTAGAGGCCCAACAACTCACCCCAAAAGTTAGCAGAGGGGAGGAGTGTCCAAAACCCTTATAAAAGGCAGATTATCCTATTTCAAACCAATGTGGAATTCAACAGAAGCAAAATATACACTTAATTGCTTTTAAAATTTTTACTAGAAACCTAGGGGATTAAATGTGGGTATTGATTAAAAATATATTCATATTCAACCTACTATCACTTGAAAATTAAATTTTCAGAGGGCAGTAGCCCTTGCCAATTTCTCTCAGATGTCATTGTACACCTAGCATAAAGAAATTCATGAGCCACTTAACAATGCGGGATTCACATTACCCTGTCCCAAACACGTTACCAATGTGGACTCAATAGAAGCAAAGTATACACTTAACAACTTTTTAAATTTTTATTAAAAATCTAGGGGATTAAATGTGGGTATTTATTAAAAATATATTCATATTCAACCTACTACCACTTAAAAATTAAATTTCCAAAGGGCAGTAGCCCTTGCCAATTTCCCTTAGATATGTCATTGTATACCTAGCATAAAGAAATTCATCAGCTACTTCCAAACATAATAATTAAATGGTTGAAAAAGCCAAATTTACTCTTGAACTATACAGCAAGGATAAAAAATATTAAATTTTATTTTTTTGTCTAAATTTGCTTTTGAACTATTATTAAAAAGTCTAATAAAGTAATTGTTTTTCAAGACTCAAGAGTGTGCATTATTGCTCTACAACTTCATTTAGGCTTATTTGGATTTCTAATGATACTTTAGAGGCAAATTTAGACAAAAAATGAAATTTGATATTTTTTATATCTGTGGTATAGTTTAAGGACAAATTTAACCTTTTTGCCATACTAAGATATCAAGCACCAATTTTTGTTGACCATTAGTTACTTCTAAACACCATTAGTCAACCATTCTAGTACCATCAACCTGACTTGACTATTACACTAATTATATTGTCCCAAAACTTGTCTCTTGAAATGTGCATGTAACATAACCAAAATTTGTCATACAACCTCTTTCGCTCATTACCCAAAATGAGATTGCTAAATTCCACCCTATAAGAATAGAATGGTTACCCTTTTATCCATTTACCCACTTAGAAAATATTGAATCCTACCCCAATCTACTCTCCACCCTTCCCCCACTGTTGAACCCTAACCTAGCATAATGTAAAACTTACATGAAAAAAGAAATTAAAACAGAAAAGGGAGGAAAATAGTCCAGAGCCAAGCTCCCTCTCTTTCCACTTCCTCCCTACTTCTCCAGATGTTGCACAGGGCCACATTGACCCAAATCAGGATATAACTGCCACATCAGACATTAGAGCCAGTACCAACTGGGGAACATCAACTTGACCCCTTCTTTACATTTCAAGCTAATTCATTACAAGTCTGACAATATTAAAAAATTAATTCAAAATTAATCAAGTTTGATAATATTAAAAATTCTATGACAACTATCTTTGAGCTTAATAAAGTAAATGGAAGCTGAAACTCTTGAAGCAAGAGCAAAATCACAATAAAAGACCAAATGAAATTTATACTCTTTTTATTAGAAACAATATAAGAACATACCTGCTCTGGTGTAAGGCCAAATTCTTTACCACCAATTGTGAATGAGACATGAGGCATGGAAGATAGACTGCTACAGTCAACTGCTGATTCTCCGTTTGGACTGGGCAATCGGTCGCATAGCTGAAATTGAAAGATCGAGCACTAGTTATTGCAAGACCATTTTCCTCCACAGAAATGTGAAATAAAAAGGACCACTTACTTCATTCACGTAGTTCAAGATCTGATCTTCTGTCTGATTTAGCTTTATGCGATTTTGCATCCATACAACCATCATCTCACAAGCAGTACACATAGCATCTTGTACACCATTAGATACTCTCTCTGTAGTTTCATCCACCACGCTCTCAATATTTGTACTGAAAAATTTGAGTTCATTTATTTGTGAGACCATCATACTACCACAAATCTATCTTTTAGCAGCATGGTTTACATGCTGTCAAAAGTTCAAAACACGTTATTAATAAGAATTATTAGCTGACATATAGTAATGTGCATAAATCCCATATCCTAAAGTTTTTAACAATACTTTTACAATAACTTGCAGTATTATTATGCATGACATTATACATATTATTTATTACATCATATGCTATAATGATGCCTTAATATGCTACCTTGATGCTATTTATTGTATTAATATCATGTACAAGATGATGTTTGAAAGGTGTTGTTAAAACCTAATTTTATTGTAGTGTCAATATAGTACCCTTAACAAATCAAGTGATATATAATAGTATTACTAATTCAGAGTGTGGGTGCACTGACACTGAGCATGGTTTGGTTCAGGAATTCAAAAATCCCTTGATTGAACTGAACTCTTTTTTTTTTCCCTAAGAACTGCACAAATGATGATGATGATGAGATACGGAACCAAATCAAAACCACAATACAATCAGTCTAATTCATTGTTTCTCTCCATCCACGTAGCTAAAGAACTTACCATTATAAAAATGTTGCAATATATTATAATGTAAAATTAAACCACATTTATTATAGTTATGAATTTTTATGGTTTACATTTCACTAAATATCATATTTTACTGTATCTAATTTATTTTATTAATTTTTTTGTGGAATTTATTTTCTTTTTTTTAAAGAAATCAGTTGTACTATTAAACTCTTTATACTTATAAACGCCTAACACTTCATACAATTTATTCATACACATCTTAATTAATTATAATAAAATCAATTATTCTTTCTCATTTACTTAATAAGCTTTAAATCTTTATAATACTTATTGATTTAGTTCTGCAAATAAAGTCCAACTACGATTTACTAACTAGAGCCTTTTATTATAAAACAAATTATAACACATCTGTGCTTAATTGAATATATATATATATATATTATATAACAATAATATACCTTACAAATCATATAAAAGCATATATATATAATTGGTTATAGCTTCAATTCAGTTGTTGATAAAGAATCAAAATCACATCAAAATAATAAAATAATTTGTCCAATATGGCTTCTACAATGTTTGTTCTTTTTAGCTCTAATTCTACTTCTAGTTCTAGCTCTATATGATTTCGTATTTCATTTCGATCTTGAGAAAATAAGGAACTATGGATATCCCTACTACAAATGTTGATATTGCAACTAGGTAGAAAGCTCACCTAACACCTCGAGTCCCATCAAAAGTACAAAAGCCCATTTGAGAGCAGATCTTCTGTGGTTTTGCCTGCTTTAGGAACGGGGAGAAAATAGTTTAAAAACAAAAATTTAAAAATATAACAATAAAAAATAAAAAAGTAAATATAGAAACTAGTTAACTGAAAGAAGTTCAAGGTTAAAGCTGGCCACAAAGATAAAAGGAAAAAAAAAAAATCTTAGCTGATTGCATCAAGTCTACCCAAATGTGCTACTCAGAAATGGAAGATTAGTAATGGACCAAGAAAAGCAAATGAAAACCTATAATTTTTACCTGAGCTATTAGCATTTCCAGTATGACTTTGCCATATTGTGCAACTACTGTCTTGCATTCTTGGCTTACAATACCAGAGGCTCCAATGGCATGATTAATTTGAGTAATCACAGTCTGTCAATGTGAAAGCATGTAGAAACATCAATCAAAAGAAACTTTATTTTCAAAGAGAACCATGATCATAATGGGCCAATCAATGTCCAACCAATAAATGATACAATCATAAGCAAAATGACTACAATTTTTCCAAAACTGGAATCTTAAAAATCACACAACAAACAAAAATACAATGGAACCAAGGAACTAGACAGATGGAACAAGAAAATGCTGATTGAAATACGAAGTTCATAGCACATACAGCAAAATTAAAAGATTTTAGTTATTTACTGGAAAATGAGAAAAGGAAACTAAACTAAATGTTGACCAACATTGAAGGTTCCTAATTAAAAGGATTTAGATTTTTGAGATTCTAATTAGACTTTATTATAGGCATTTTATTTTTATTGTAAATATTCCTAAACTAGATTGATTTTTTGTGTATAAATACTCAAACCTTGTAAAGATCAATTCAACTGAAAATTTGGAATATAATAAAAAATTACTCTCAAAATTCTTCATGGTATCATAACTTTGTCGCCTTAATTGGCATAGGCTCCAAACCTGTCACAAAAAGTTAGGGTTAACTAATAGGTTAAGCTCCTAGGCGACTATATCAAGGGAGTTGCTCGACACCACTTGTTCCAAAGAAAAGTCCATCCAATTTTCAGCCTATTCCTAGCGTTGCCATTGCCGTCCGGTCATGCGCATGAAGCCACGTGCCATCGCAAGATTTTGCATCTTTCCCACACTTCGGCGCGTGTGACGTTTTCCGATGGCCTTTTTCACCGGCGAACTTGTCTTCAAGTTGTGCCTCCAACTTGGTTCACCTTTTTCCGGCATGGGAGACGTTTTCCAATGGTCTTTTCTAATAGCGATTCTTTTTGGCAGACTCATCTTCAAATTGCGCCTCTAACCTGCCTAGGCTTGTGTCTTTTTGCCCGTGAACAGTAATTCTTCATTTGGTAAGAGTACTTTTCCACTGTTTTTTACAGGAAAGGATATTTTTTCCCTTTTCATTGAAATGGCAGTGTCTAGTGTGGGTAATGCAAAAGGCTTCTGATAATACTTTTGTTACTGCTCTATGGATTATTGGTTCTAATGTAAATAAACCATGACAGACACTTGTAAAGGCCTCTTTAATTACTTTCCGTGTCTACAAAAGGACACAGTCAGAATAGCCGATGGTCCTTTCGTTTCTATCTCTGAAACCGGATCGATTGTTTATACTTCCAATATTAAGTTATCCTCTATTCTCTATGTTTCTCATTTTCCCTATTAATCTTTTATCTGCTAGTGCTCTTATCAAAACTCTTAACTGTAAAATTGAGTTTTTTTCTGACCATTGTGCTATTTAGAACCTTCAAACTGAGAAGAGAATTGACTATGGTAGACTGTATAATGGCTTATATATGTTGAAAAGAAATCTATATTTGAATTCATCTCGAGCTCTTTTTGGAAAAAATTAGAATGTCAACCAGAAAATCATACAGTGGCATCGACGGTTAGGACACCCAGCCTTCTTTATTTTAGATAAATTTTATCCTGATTTATTTTCTAAAACTCAGTGTAATTCTTTAGTTTGTGATGTTTGTGAGTATGCTAAATATACAAGAACTTCTCATCCCTGGAGTAACAATAGGAGTACGATCCCTTTTGTGACCATCCATCTTGACATTTGGGGACCTACTCAAACGATCTCACTATCTGGTAATCGTTGGTCTGTTACTTTTATTAATTGTTGCACTCGCATGATTTATTTGAGGCAAAAAGTGATGTGATTTCTTACTTTCAATCCTTTCACAAGATGATTTATACTCAATAAAAG
Organism: Manihot esculenta; assembly: GCF_001659605.2. Taxonomy (NCBI): domain Eukaryota; kingdom Viridiplantae; phylum Streptophyta; class Magnoliopsida; order Malpighiales; family Euphorbiaceae; genus Manihot; species Manihot esculenta. The sequence continues at coordinate 9,009,804 of NC_035173.2, forward strand.
TTTTGAGAACTGATAATGGCACATAGTACATTGATGATCATTTTTCTGCTTATATGGAGTCTAGTGGGATACTACATTAAACTAGCTGTCTTTATACTAGTGCCCAAAATAGTGTTGCTAAAAGGAAAAGTAGGCGCATGTTGGAAGTAGCCAAATCTCCTTTTCACCGTGAATCTTCTAAAAACCTATTGGGGAGATGCAACCTTAGCCACAACTTATCTCATTAATAGAATGTTTCTCAAAACTCTTGCCTTTAAAAACTCTTTAGAGGTGCTACAAGAGAAAAATATTTATACTGTTTCACCAGAGGTGTTTGGATGCACGTGTTTTGTTTATATTAGGACAAGTGAAAAACTTGATCCGAGCGCTCTTAAATGTGTGTTTGTTGGGTACTCTTCTACACAGAAGGGTTACAACCGTTATCACCCTCCATCTAGAAAATACTTTGTCAATACGAATGTTATGTTTAGGGAGACTCCTATAACACTAAAATGTTTCACTCAAGAGGAGACTACTATACAAGAAAAGATTATTGGTGATAAGGAAAAGATAATTGGGCGTTTAGATAAACCAGATTTAAGGAGATACTCAAGAAAAGATATAGTAAAAGCAAAAAAAACCATTGTGCAGCCTATTCAGTATCATGAATCTTCATCTTCTCCCTCTGGTAAGTTAACTCTAAACTTTGAACCCATTAATGATCTACATAAACCAATTGCTAAAAAAAAAGGAGTTAGGTCTTGTACAAAACACCTTATTTCTAACTTTCTTTCATATGATTCTTTATTCCCATCCTATAGAGTCGTTGTTTTGTCTATTTTCTCTGTGTCTATCCCACAAGATTGGAAGGAAGCTCTCAAAAATACTAACTGGAAGGGAGCAATGATTGAAGAAATGAAAGCCTTAGCTAAAAATGAGACTCGGGAGTTGGTGTCTCGTCCACCTGAAAAAAAAAAAATAAGAAAAACTAGTTGGCTGCAAATGGGTGTTCATTATGAAACACAAAACGAACGGATCAATTGAAAGATTCAAGGCCAGACTAGTTGCCAAATGATACATTCAAACCTATGGAGTGAATTACTAAGAGACATTTACCATGTTGTCAAAATGAATTCAATCAAAGTTTTGCTATCTTGCGCCGCAAATCTTGACCGGGACCTACAATAATTTGATATGAAAAATGTATTCTCCATGGACATTTAGAGGAGAAAGTATATATGAAAATCATATCTGGATTTGCTAATGAAAAAACACAAGAAAAGGTGTGCAAGCTAAAGAACGCTTTATACGGGTTGAAGCAATTACCCAGAGCTTGGTTTAATCGATTCAGCAGAGCTATGATTTCCTTTGGCTATCAACAGCGCAATGTTGACCAGTAAAATTACTCTTCTCATAATCTACATTAATGTCATAGTAATGACAAGGCATGAGACTTAAGAGATGACTCAGCATAAAAAGCTTTTGGCTCAGGAATTCGAAATTAAAAATCTAGGAAAACTTCAATATTTTCTGAAAATCAAGATTTCCAGATCAAAAAAGGGAATCCTTATTTCTCAAAGGAAATACATTCTGAATTTTTTGAAAGAAAGTAATAGGTTAAGCTACAAACCAGCAAAAACTCCCATTGAAAGCAATCACAAGTTACAGGTAGGGATTGGTAAATCAGAGGATGATAGGCAGACTGATTTACCTTTTGCATACTCGATCAAACATAGTATATACAATCAGCTTAGTCAGTCAGTTTATGCATGGTCCTCATGAGCCTCACATGCAAGATATTTTTCACATTTTACGATACTTGAAATCTGCTCCTAAAAAAGATCTCTTATTCTCTAAACACAGACATCTCCGCATACACAAATTCACATATGCAGATTGGACTGGATCCCTTGATAATAGCAGGTCGACTAGTAGTTATTGCACACTTGTAGGAGGAAATCCTGTCACTTGGAGAAGCAAGAAGCAAAGTGTTGCTGCTTATCAAGTGTTAAAGCGGAATATAGAGCGATGGCACAAGGTGTTTATGAACTCCTATGGTTGCAGAGATTGTTGGAGGAATTGAAACTGTAGAGAAGAACAAACTGCTCTTGTACTGTGACAACAAAGCTGCCATCAATATAGCTTACAATCTAGTTCAACATGGTCGAACGAAGCATATAGAGATTGATCGACACTTCATTAAAGAGAATTTAATAAATGGTAACTTGAGATTAGATCATTTGATTTCCGATGAACAGTTAGTTGTTGTATTTACCAAAGGACTCAACAACAAAACCTATAGCACCTTGGTTTACAAGCTGGGCATGTGTGATATCAATACACCAACTTAAGGGGGACTTTTGAGATTCTAATTAGGCTTGATTATAATGATTTTATCTTTATTGTAAACATTCCTAAATTAGGTTGATTTTTTATATATAAATACTCAAATCTTATGAAGATCAATTCATTGGAATATAATAAAAAATTTCTCTCAAAATTCTTCACTAAAACATATTAAAATTGCTTGTGATTCAATTTTCCAATTGAAAAGAAATGAAGTGGAAAGAAACAAAGAATAAAAAAAATTAATAAATGTGGAAAGAGTTCTACAGCAGAGAAAGACACACACACATAGAAGTAGAGGCAAAGGGAGTAGATAGAGAAAGAGAGAAAAAAAAAACAGTAGAAGGATTGAGAGAGAGTTAAATTTGCATTGACCTGGATACCCCTCTTTAAGTGGAATAGTAGGAACTCTAAATAAGAAAACTAAAAAAGAGAGAGCACCTTCCAACAGGTGAGGCCTCAAGTGCCTCCTCCATTACACCTGACCTATGGTTATGAACGCGCCTCAGGCACAAGGCACACCAGGCTCTAACGGCTGCGCCTGAAAGCCTTCCAGGCGGGCAATGTTGCAAAGGCACAACAAGCACAAGGCACTGTCCAGGCGCACCTCTGTGTTCCAAGCCCAATTGACCCCAGTTCAGCAAACGTCAGGGAGAAAGAGAAAGGAAAAGACGACGAAGAAGTAGAAACAGAACTTGCCTCATCTTCTTCAGCTTCCTCAAGCAAATCTACAAGTAAGCTGGTACTACTACTTCTTCTCCTTCTTCTTCTTCTTCTTCACCACTATTGGTGCCATGAAGAAAATTGAGCACCTAGCTACTCTTTTCCACGTTTGTTACTAATCATCATGGCGTCATGTTGCCTATTTTTCCATGGTTTGGTTTTTGGATCTCGACAATTCATGCATGTCCCATTTTATGCTTAATTTCTTTCTAATATTGAAAATGAAAAATAATTTATTTTTATTTAATGTGATTAGAACTTTAGGTATGTTAATTTTTTAACTAAAAATTTATTATTATTATTATTATTATTATTATTAAATTATAAATAGGAATTTGAAATTGCAAATATTTTCTGTAAATATGAGGGTAAATTAAATTTGTATGATTAGCACTAAATTAATTATCATATTATTTAAACTTATTAAAAAATACAATTAAATAAATATAATTTGTAATAAAGTTTTATCGTATCACTAAACTTTTGTAATTATGAAAGTAGATAAATTTAAATGATCATCTAATATTATTTAAATTATGATAAATTATTCATATTTTTTTTTCTTTTTTTTTTCTAAATTTTGCAGCTCTCGTCGTTCAGGTGCGCGCCTGCGCCTGCGCCTTGCGCCCTGCGCCTTGCGCCCTAGTGTGCCATGCGCCTTGCGCCTTGCACCCTAGTGCGCCGTGCGCCTTGCGCCTTGCACCCTAGTGCGCCGTGCGCCTTGTGCCTTGTGCCTTGCGCCCTAGTGCGCCTTGAGCCTTTAATAACTATGACCTGACCTAAGAATAAATACGGCAAGTAAATGCCTTCGCAAATGTTCCCCATCTATTTTTGGCTAAACTAAAAATCCTAAAATATAAAAATCATTCATGCTTGTAAAGAGGTTCCAGTATGCATAATCAAACAGGAGTCTAGGGAAAACGAGTAACAGATAATGCTGCCTGAATAAATACCGTTGGGCCCGCCAGTAAAGAGGTTCCAGAATCAGCAATTGCATTACAGCCAGTACCACAAAGTCCTGAAAATTAGCATACATATTCCAAACATATCTTTCAATATACATAACAAGCAAAATTGCCAAATCAATAAGAAATGGCTCAAGATGATGATAACAGCAGTACACCATAGTTCTGTAGGACTACCTGTTGTATCATTGCCCACTAGTATGTCACCCATTTCGAACTGTGCAAAAAAGGAAGTACATTTAAATGTTTAGAATAGAATAAGGATCAAGATTCCAAGCACTAAGGGAACTTGAGAAGCTAACCTGCCAGTACCCTTTTTGAGTCACAGGAACATATGTGTGCTCGCCCTTGTAGTGATTAGCATCAACACCACCAAACACAATTTCTCCTCCTTCTTCTCCTTTAACATTGCGGTTTAGCCAAAATGAAAAAACTTGTTCTGTAACAAGACCTTCATTGACCATATTATACCTATTAAACAACATCATACTCGGTTAAGCAAAAACATAAAATGCAATTAAAAAACACTAAATATAATTTTCAAATTTCATAATAGAAGAAGATCCATTCACCAAAGCATGTTAATCATTTTATATGAAAAAGAAAGCAATTTATCATGGTATCTTCAAACAACCCATGCTCAGAATTTGGAGCTGAGGTGAAGTGACCCACCAAACTGGAACAGCTTTCCCAACTGAGATCTCTTGCAAACCAAGTCCAAGAATACCATCAAACTTGGCAGCTAAAAATGTGACACCTGGTTCTTTTGTTGCCTCAATGAAATCCTATTGCCAAACGCATTATTAATGTTAACTCAAATTACTAAGTTGGAAACCACCCAGATGAGCATCTTCTAAAAAATTACCTGATTCCTAACAACAATATCACCCACTTTCACATTGTCCTGGCTGAAGAAACCAGCAATTGAACCAGTTCCATACTGGATTGCAGCAGAAGTACCTGCAACAATGAGGAAACAATGACTAATCTGAAAACAAATTTCCCATCAGTATCAATTTCAAGCAGGTTCTTCTTATAAACCATGCAGTGGAAAATTTGTATTGCCTCTTATCATATGAGATAGGCAGTATAAGCATATAAAGTGATTTTGCTAGTTTAGAATATTTCATAATCCATGTTCAGGATAGTGTGAGCTATTCAAGTGTTGAAACTTGAAAAGAAGGAAACATGTTCTCGTCATTACCAGAACAAGTAACATATGACTTCATGCACTAAAACACATAGCATTTATTGACAAAAATAAAGCCATTTATATTTACGTTTGTCCAGGTAGTCAGAGTGCCACACCTAAAATATGGAAACTAAGTTATACCTACACGCATAAGCATTAAAAGAAATGATGCTCACTGCAGAGGCAGATTTACTGCATATTCAGTGTGGTCAACTGAAATATAAAATTTTTAAATTTCTTTGTAAAATATGATAATTTAGTTATTTGACATGGACGAATTTTTATTATTCCTATTTGGGAATTTTATTTAACTTTGCCTTATCACTAAAACCTAAAAGGTGTAATAACAATGCACTTGTTATGACTATTTAGCTAGCATTAGAGGTAAATAAGAATGAAAACTACACCATTCCATCTCTCAAAATATGACATTAAAATATCTAATATTTACTCTCTCTCAGTAAATTATTACCCTGTTTTGGGATCTCTAATTAAACTTTTTTTTCAAATGTGTAGATCCTTTAACAAGGTAAGGAGAACATTATGATTAAATTTTCTTTCTAACTAAATCAATTATACCTTACTTTCCAGAAAGAAATCTATTACACCTTGAAATAATTTTATAATTTCCTCTAATGCAATTAAGAACACTTAATTACAAAATCTTAGGAATTGTAAAAAAAATTTAAAAAAGGAGCTTTAATTTTTTGCATTATGCATTATTAGATCTATTTCATTAATTTGCGACTTTACTAACCAAATAATACTTCTATAAAACATGAAAATTTATAAGGATAGGACTAACACAATATTAAATTTATCTTTATGTGAATTATTCTTTTATATTTTATTATATTATATCTATTTTATTTAAGTAGATAATTATAAATAATATACAGAAATAAAGTCTTGTAATTTTTTTCCTTCACTAACACTAACATGCCTAGCTCCACCACTGGTTCACTTTTAGAATGAAGCATAGTTACCATTTAATTAAAGAAACAAGCTATGATTAAATGAATAAGTGAAGGTAAACAGAAGATTATTCCAAGTTAATTTAATTTACATTTTACCTGATATGATGCAATAAAAGGATTATGGCAATGTTGCATAAAATTCATATAGACTAGAGCTTCTTGTCTACAAGAAGTTCATTACACCAATAGGTGATTGCCAAGTATGAGCGAGTATAGAACACTCGTTGTACATGAAAATCATTCATTGTGTCCTCCTGTTACTCTTATACAAGCTAGCACTCTTATGCACTTGAATGTAAAAGACACGAGGTACTAGGCACTCACCCATTAGTTTGGAATAATGCACCTAGAGTAAGCAAGTGTTTCCCTAGACTAAAAGGGTCACTCAATGGATCCCAAATTCCACCACTGTCCTGACTTGTAAATAAGAAAAGGGAAGATCAAATATACTGGTTTAGACTCCATTTGTTAGCAGAAAATAATTTCTGCGAACAATGTTTTCTATGAAAAATATTTTCTAAGAAAATAACTTATTTTCCATTATTTCATTGTAATTTAAAAAATTAAGATATTAATAAATTTATATATAAAAATATTAATAAAACTCTCAAAGTGCAAAAAATCATTTCCTCTTTTGAAAAGAGAAAACCATTTTTCTTAAATGACTTAAATTTCCTTTTCAACAATTGACCAATTTTTGTAAGTGCCCAAATCAGAAAATATGGAAAATATTTTCCTAAAAGAGATTTTCTATGAAACAAACAAAGGCTTAGTCTCATTAGAAAGCATGTTTAAATCTCTTAAACATGGGGAAAAAGAAAAAAGAGCATACCATTCTTCTCATAGGTTCTTGATTCACTAGACTTATACTTGGAGTGAAAATAGCAAGCAAGCTGCATGAGAGATTTCACCAAGTAATTGCTTTAAAAAACATTAAGCAATAACTTGCTTAAACTTCAAAAAAAACAAGAAAGGAATAACAACCCACCGAGAAATAACATTTTGATGAGGGTACCCAAAGATTAGAACTTCCGGTGTCGAATATCACAGTGAAAGTCTGAGAAGGTGTCCCAATACCAATTTCACCATAGTATTGAGCATCCAAGTAGTTTTTCAGTTCAACAATATCAGCATCTCCAGAGTTTCCAATATTACCATAAAAATTATTCTTTTTGATAGCAACTCTCATAGCTTCTCCTTCTGTAGAGCCAAATGTTCTCACAGGACGATTGACTTGATCTAACTTTTTCTTTTTTAATCCAATTCTAATCAATCCATCCCTGTTTGCAGAAAGAACTGAAGGGAATAAAAGGAGAAGAGCGAACCACAGAGCACTGAATTTTGTTCCCATGTTCAAAGCTGCAAATACACCATAATTTCACATTCTTTTTTACAAATGATTCAATAAACCTAATTTGACAAGAAGTTTGATAACCAATAAAATAGACATTACTAAACACAGGAACCAAAAGAAAATCAACTTCTACATCTTTAGCTTCCTCATACAGAATTCACAGGAATCAAAACTTTAATCAGTTGAGCTTGAGCATTATAAAACTTATGTTTTTTTTTTTATTTTGCTCAAGCATCACTGAACTACAAGTAAATCATCCCACATGGAATGACACTTAGTGTTTACAATATCCCACTAGTATATAATATAGTCAATCAACAAACACAATAAACTAAGAAATTTTATAATACAACAGTTGTATTATAGTCATTGATCATAGTGGGTCCCATATGAATTCCACTCCAATAAACAGTTAGCAAAAAAATCATTGCACATATAACAGTTATAAAATAATTTGTCCAAATAACTGTTAAAGTTGTACAACATCAGCTCCATCTAGAAGAATAATTGAATTTTGACCAAGTCTGCCGTCTAGCTAATTTTTAGTTTCAGTTGCTATTTTTAGTTTGTTATTCAGTTGCAAAAACCTTTCCTGATTTCTGTAGAGAAATTGGATAGTGGGCTCGTGCCTTACATGAAAAACGTGGACTCTTCTTGTAAGCCTATATAAGGCCATTTAAGTGAATTGAATGAACATCCAATTTTGAGTCTTGCTGTCACATGTGTTATTCTCAGTGTTGAGTGTTTTGTTCTTCTGGTTTAGAATTTCAGTGTTTTATTCTTATTGTATTTTACTGATTTTCAACAATAACCCCCACTGTATTGTTTGAAGGAAAAAGTGGAGGAAAAGTTCTGTTAAGGGTAGTAAATACCTTGCGATACTCCTAACATAAAATGATCGCCGGGATTTGAATAAAAATGAAAGCAATATCAGCATGGATCATAAACGCATTACAAGCAATAAAAACATTCCCAAAGATTTTCTTACGTTTTCTCAGCAACCAAACAGCAACTTATAAGATTAAAACACAAAAGAATTAACAAATAATTGAAATTAGCAACAGAGATGAATTTGACTATTCCAGAAACAAGAAGAAGAAGAAGAAGAGCAAACCTTAGAGAGAATCAAGTGGAGAAGCAGACAAGCGAGAATTGAAATAAAAAAATTGAAACTGGACGGTCCCAAAGATAAGGGGAAACGTAGAGGGAAAGGAATGAGAAAAGTCTAATGTGTTTTTGTCCATAGACATTGTCTACTATGTGGACCGTTGATCAGAGTTTCATTGTTCTATATGATTCCTTTTCAACGGTCCTCTCATGTGGAATTTCAAATTGGTGGACTCCTGGATGATTTGGCATCTCTTTAGTGGCGGAAAATTGGTACACGGTAACGTTTATAATAGACCCAACCTAATCTTTCTACCAGTCTCTCGCTCACCTGCCAGTCCAAGCCTGACTGTGACGAGGATAAATTATAACGGACCGCTCCGATTTCGTTGTGAGCATTACTTGATTATTGGATAATTTACAAAAACGTCGATATTAACAAATTAATTTTTTATATTTTAAAAAATATATTTATATTATATTTGGATATTTATATTTGAAATGGAGTAAATGGTAAATTTAACATAAATTTTTAATAAACTATGAATTTCAGATGGAGGCAATTTCTCACAAACAAATATTATTTATATATATATTTCATTAGAAATTCAAAATTAAAATTGAAATTAAAATCAAAATAAGAAGCAAGAAAATAATAATAATTTGATTTTTTTTTCAAGGTTTTGGTCCAATAAAGAATTAGAATTCAATCTCTTTGAAATATATGTTCTCACTGAGTACTAAAATCAGAACTAATATTAAAAATTGAAATTCAATTGGATATATGATTTATATTTGATAAAAATTTATAGTTAAAAATTCATTTATTTTTACTTCTTAAATACATTTAACAATAATAATAAAATGTCTAAAATAACATCTTTTGTTAAGTTGTTTGATCACTGTATGATATATATTTTGGAATTAATAAAAGTTTGAAATTATGATAAAAAAATAAATAATATTTCCTTTTATATTTTGGAAGTCGAGAATATTAACTTATAAACAGATTTGAGTATTTATAAAAATAGGTATAACTATAAGAAAATGAAAAGAAATATATAAATATAAAACTAATTACTCACTCTATTTTTATTAACATCTTTATATAAAAAATTTTAATATATTTTATTTTTTAAATTAAAATTAAATAATAAAAAATATATTATGTTATAAAAATATTTTTTATGAAAAGTATTTTTAAAAAAATATTTTTTATGAAACCCTAATCTTTATTCTTTTACTTTGAAACATTATGCTTCAAAAATATAAGTGAAAAAGTTGTCCGGGTTTATTTGTTTCAAAAAAAAAATATTTATATTTCTAAGACTCTATATATTTTACAGAAAATATTTTTTTTATATTTTCTATAATTTTTAATATTTAATACATTCAGAAAAATTAATTAATAAAAAATATTTTTTTATCAAAAAATATATCTTATTAAAGTTTTACATATAAATTTATTAATATATTTTATTTTTTAAATTAAAATTAAATAATAAAAAATAAATTATTTTCTTAAAAAATATTTTTCATAAAAAATATTTCTACATAAAATATTTTTCTAATATAAGTTATTATTTTAAAAATAAATAGAGTTTAAATAAAAAAAAGCAAAAATTAAGGATGTGTTAATTTTGGTTGTAATTTTCTATTTTTCATTCTTCATTTGATAAAAATATAAAAAAATTATTTCGATTGTTAATGTTTTATTTTTAATTTTATTAATTGTTAGTGTTTTTAAATTAAAAAATCAAAAATTAAAAACTACAAATATTAATTTTCTTATTCCACATTTTATCAAATAATTATATTTCTTTATAATTTTATCAGATTATTATTAATGAAACAAAATCTTATATTAATGAATGAAATTTATTTTTTAAAATATATATTCATTCAATTAATTTATAAAATATATTTTTATTTTATTATTATAAAAAAATTTACTATTTAATTTTTATATTATAAAAATATTCATTAATTACCTCGTTAACTTTGAAAAATAAATCAAAAAAAATGTTAGAAGTTTTAACAAATTTATTAATTAACCTTTTTATTAGTTTCAGTTTACTATTTAATTCTTATAAAATAAAAAATTTATTAATTACTCTCTCAATTTTATAAAAATCATATTCAAATTATTTTAAATTTTTTATAAGAAAAATTTACTATTTAATCCATGCGATATATCAAAACTTATTAGTGGTCTCTTGATTTTTAAAAATATTTTAAAATATCTCTAAAATATTAAAAAATATACTAATTAATCTTTCTATTAGTTTAATCATTAAGTATTTTACTGTTTAATTTTTAGTATCTCGATTTTATAAAAATATTTACTAATTATTTTTCTTATGTTAAAATATTTTAAATTTTTTTATAATATTTAATAATTAAAATTAATGGAGAAATTAATTAGTATTTCAGAAATTTTTTAATATATTTTTTAAATTAAAAGACTAAATTGACGTGAGTAATTGACTATCTATACAGATAAGAAAGTAGATGCTTTAAATTTTTTGACAATAAACAACTAAATAAAATATAATTTTATAGTTTCTGAAAAATTAAAGTTACTGATTTAAATTAACCAAAACCAAACAACTTCAAAAATTAAGGGAAAAAAATTCCTCCCTTCTAGCAAAAGTGGCAGCCTAAGTGAATTATTTTCATTTTGATATATTCTTAGAACCTAATTACAAAGAATATAGTAGGAGCGATAAGGCATGGTGGGAGTTACTTAATGTTCCAAATTTTATAATAATTCCCTAAAAGAAGAAATATTCCATCTTCTATTGTCCACTTCTCTTTATTAAATTAGATAAAGTATTCAACAGTTTTGAATTATGAACTTCTTCTACTTATGCATCCTTGCATATTTTCTAAAACGAAAAGGGGTAAGTATTCGATATATTTGATTTAAAATTAATTAAGATTTAAGTATTTTATAAAAATAGAATGGAATCGAATTAGGAGAGATTGATTTAATTTGATTGGATGAACTTTTTAACGAATTTTTTTTTATTTTCATATAAAGTTCAATTGGAATATTTTAATATTGATTAAAATTTGAATCTCTATATTTTCAAAATTTATATAGTATTGATAACTAATCAATTTAATTTAATTTAATTTTTTTTATCAAAATTAAACTAAAAGAATCAAATTTTTTAAAATTAAAATTAAATAAAAATAATATAAAATTAAAATAAATTTTTTAATTGATTCGATCTATATTTGAACTAAATATTATTTACCCTTAACTTCTCCACACCGATTCAAAAACTCCCCCTAATGGGCCTTGAATGACCAAGTTTTTAAGCCTTTTCTTCTTGGGCACATTTGTATGCATATTAAGCCTATACTTGGGTGATCTAAAACACTCATTATGAGATTAATTTCCTTCTCAACTACTATAATTTTCAATTTAAAAAATAAATCACGTGACCAGTATATATTTCAAGATTTTAATGGTATATATCTATTTTGGATAATATAATTAATTAAATAATTAAATTTAGAGTAAATACAGTATACATATCTTAGATCATTTTTTGCATTCAACATCTCTTATTATCTTACTAGATGTGTTTTGAGTTCATAATTCTATCTTACTGATTGATAATGTCATTAATCAAAGGTGAATTTTCAGCTAAATAAATTCTTCCCTTGAAATATAGGATTCCATCCTTGTACTTCCATGGTTTCAGAGCTTCTCCTTCAAGAACCTTACAAACCAACTACTTTAAATCTAGGTTAGAATAAATTTCTTCCTTAATAGCATCAACCCAATTTGGAATGGGAGCTGATATGGCCATGACAGGGTCTCCTTCATCACTGGAATCTTTCCTTCTTGATAAGCATCAACTACAAAAATGTTTTCTTTACCTCCCTTGTACTCAATTGCGAAATCAAAGACCATTAAATAGAATAACCACTTTTGTTATGCTATAGTAGTGATTCTTTAAGTCCATAAGTGCTTCAAACTTTAGTAATCAGTTCGAACTATAAATGGGCAGCCTAATAGGTAAGATATCCATTTTTTAACTGCAAGAATAAGAGCTAAAATTTCCTTCTCATATATAGATAAGAGAAGGTCTCTTCCATGAAGAGAATGGCTGAAAAAAGCTATTGGCCTTTCCTGCATTAAGACGGCACTCATTCCGGTCCCAAAAGCAACACACTCAACAATGAATAGCTTAGAGAAATCTGGAAGAGCGAGGACTGGAGCATTAGTCATTGACTGCTTCAATTTGATAAATGCTTCTTCTGTAATTGGGGTCCATTTAAAGCTTTCTTTTCCATGGGCTAGCTATTTTACCGAAATTCTGAATAAATTTTTGATAATAGCCGCAAAGACCCTTCTCCGCATTGCTTTAAATGAAGTATCAAGACCTTCAAAATCTATTAAAATCATAACATGTCGGTTTGCCAACTTCCCTCGAACCCATATAGTATCAAGACCTTCAAAGTCCTACATGGCATGCAAGGATATGGTTGGATTTTCTGCTGACTCTCTATCTTCAATATCCATTTTCAGTAGCTTCATTGCTACAATCCAATATTACTTGAATGGAGAATAGTTTCTTGCACCTGTGACCCGGTCTATATTTCTCATTACATTTGAAACCCAGGTCTTATTTCTTTCATTCATTCAGCTCATCCCAAGTTAGCTTTTTGACATTGCTTTCTGAAAATTTTGAAGGAGAAGGCATGAAACTTAGGTTTTATGGAGTCGTTCTAACGACCAAGCCCTTATCTTGGCTGGAATTCCTTGCTTCATAGAGCTTGCAAGTGAAATTGCATAAGACAATGTTGCAGGTCAACTTGCTTGTACTTTAGTTCGTATTGAAGCTGTAAGCCCACTCATGAAACAGCTAATTAACTTGTCTTATTTGTGACAATTCCCCCACTTTAGTCAGCAACTCCTCAAACTGATTTTGATAATCTTGCACGGAACCAAGTTGCTGTAATTTAGTTAGTTCTCCGAAATGATCAAAGAATTGATTAGGACCATACCCTGAGTGAATCCTTTCTTTTAATTAAACCCAAGTGATAGTCGGCATTGCTTGTTTTAGTAGCTAGTACTATAGTTGTGCATCTACTTCTAGATAGAAGAATGCCAATGAAACCTTCTTGACCTCCGAAGTTTCAAGGAATTGGAAGAATTGTTCAGCTCTACATAGCCGACTTGTAGAATCTATAAGCGGAGAAAATTTTTATTTATTTAGAATTAATTTAAATATAATAAAATTTAATTGATTTTTTATATTAAACAAATTAATAATAAATTCAAATTGATTTAATTTATTCATCATTCTTTTTTTTCTAAACATAAATATTTATTCTTTTAAATAACAATATTTTTATCATATTGATTGAAAAATCATCATTAATATTTTTATAATATTTAAAATCTAAATTTTACATAATTTTTTACCATTAAAAAATATAATTAAGATGGTTTATTTAAAAAATTAATAAAATAATATAATTATTTTTTAATATTATTTATAAATTTAGTAAATATTAATAGTCAATGTTAAATTAAATTTTTTAAAAATAAGTTATTAATTAAAAAATAAAAAATAAATTCAAAATTAAAACAAATAAAAAATAAAAGGAAAAGAAAAAAAATTCTTAAAAACTAATTAAGTAATTTTGATATAAATATATTTAAGTAAAATTATTTTTTGTAAAATCTTAACAATTTTAATAAAATTTACTTTTAAGTTAAAATTAATATTTATAAGAATTCAAAATGATTAAATTTTTACACCATTAATTTTGAAAAATATAAATTTTAAAGAAAAATTTTATTTCTTTTAAATTCTTTTAAAATTAATCATTTGAAATAAAAGGTTGATATCACATATACAAAGCAAATACTTAAAAGAAATATGATTCTCTGATTTCGTAATGAATTAAAAAAAAGTCTATTAAATAAAAAATATCATAATTTTACATTTAATTATAATTAGAGTTAATATTTTTAATTTTAAATAATAAAATTTCAATTTTTAAATTTATTTCAATTATAAATAATCTCTGATGACCGCTGGATTTCTTCACCCCAGAACAGGGGCGTGACCGCAGCCAAAGGCCCATGATACAGAGGCCCACGCACTTGATACCCCCCAACAAGCCTGGCTCATTCCAGCTTCCAGGCCGGGCTCGACCAAGCTTCCTCACTCAGTCCAGTCTGATCCCTGACCAGCAGACCCCTCTCAGGCCCAGCGTCCAGCCCAACTCTCGGCCCATCCCGGGGTCCAGAACAGTACTCACCAGACAGCCTGGCAGATCCGCTCGAACGTACGCGTGAGGAGAATCAGAGGCCGTTATGCATGTAACAGGCAGCCGATACCCTATTACACCCGAATCTGTATGGCAGAGACGCGTGGCCCAATCCTGGAGAGACCTTTACACGTCACCAGCAAGCAAGACAATGTATAAAAGAGGAGTCCCCTCCTCAGAATGTTTTAAGCTTGATTATTCAATACAAAAACCCTATTCTATTGGATCTCAGATCATCAATTGGCGCCGTCTGTGGGAAACGACGAAGATCTTTTCATCACCGGAGTTTTCACTCTTAAAGAAACCCACTGAGATCCACAATGGCAAACCACCAAGAAAGTAACCTTAATATCCCAAATGACCTGAGCTCTGCCCAAGATGGGCAGCAGTTCTCTTTTTCTAGCCCTACAACAATGAATAACCAAACCCCTATTTCCCTTAACCCCTCGCCAAGCTTGGCAGGGAACACTCCTACCATGACCCTGTCTAATCAAGACATTCAAACCATGGCTCTCCAGTTACAGACCACTGCTCACTGGTTGGGGCAGATAATGCAACAGAGGGGACTTAGCACCCCAGTAAACGCACTCCCAGTAGTGGAGGAACCCAGAACCGATGAACCCCGACCTACCTCTATCCGCCTCCAAACTAACAACCACGATGCCGGAGAAGAGGAAGAACCGGAGGCCCGAATCCATGGGAGAAGGGCAAGAGAGATGATAGAAAATGAAGAGGTGGACGACTATTCTGCTGAAACAACCAGGGAAACGGGAACTGAAACAGAGGAGGAAGAATGTAGTTTGGGCAAAAGATCCAACCCAGAAGACGAGAAAATGAACCAAAAACTGAAAAGGTTGAAGGAGCAACTCCTAGCCGAGCTAGGTAAGAAAGATCAGAGTCAAACCTCCTTGCCTACTTCTTCTCCCTTCTCAAAGATAATGCAGCAGGAGACCGTTCCCAAAAAGTTTATGATGCCGCCGATGGCGGCCTATAATGGGGCTGGTAACCCGAGGGAGCATGTCATGAACTATAAGACCTTCATGGAGTTGCAAACCATGTCGGATGCTCTGATGTGCAAGGTGTTCCCAACAACCCTCTCGGGACCAGCGAGGGCATGGTTCAACAGCCTGGAGGCCGGAAGCATTAAGAGTTTTGGAGATCTTGCCGTCCGCTTCATCAGCCGTTTTGTAGCCGGGGTACCAGCAGAAAGAAAGACGAGCTATCTGGAAACAGTGAGACAAAAAGCTGGTGAATCCCTCAGAGAGTATGTCGCCCGTTTCAACACGGAGGCCTTGCAGATCCCCGAGCTTGACGAAGGAAGGGCGGTAGAGGCCATGCAAAAGGGAACAACCTCTGCTGAGTTTTTTGGTTCTCTGAGCAGGAAACCTCCGACCTCACTTGCCGAGTTGATGAAGAGGGCAGAAAAGTATATAAGGCAGGATGACGCCTTAGTAACGAGTAGATTTGCCAAAGGGGTGGCAGAAAAGGAGAAAGCCCCAGAGGAGGGGAGGCCGGAGAAACACGAGAAGAAGCGTGGAAAGAGGTCTGAGCCGTACAAGCAGGCCTGGGAAAGAAGAGATCAAAGGCCTCCCCCTCCTCTCAAGGCTCATGAACCACGAGTGCTCCCTCCTTGGGTGCCCGAGAAGCCTACTCCCCTCAACGCTTCTAGAGCCGAAGTGCTCATGGCAGTCCAGGATAAGGAGTTCCTCCAGTGGCCTAAACCCATGAGGTCGGAAGCAGATCAGAGGAATCCCGACAAGTATTGTCAGTACCACCGGACACATGGCCACGATACAAATAACTGTTTTCAATTAATCACGGAGATTGAAAGACTGATAAAAAGGGGGCATCTCAAAAATTTTGTGAAGAAACCGGAGGGGCAGAGACCTCAGCCCGGTCCGGCATCCCAGATGCCCAGGAGAACTGGAGCTGGACCAGTGAATGATGGATCCAGTGGGACTATTAATATGATTGTTGGAGGAACCGGAGGACGGATGAGCCGTCGAGGAAAGAAGAGAAACCGGGAAGGGGAGACCAGCAACGGCGAGGTTATGCAGATCGTTGAACATTCTCCCATGACCATCGCTTTCTCTTCAGAAGATGCACAGGGCGTTCAGATGCCCCATGATGACGCACTTGTCATTGAAGCAGTCATTCATAATTTTCGGGTGAAAAAGGTTCTGGTGGATGATGGAAGTAAGGTCAATTTATTGCCATATCGGGTTTTCCAGCAGATGGGAATCCCAGAGGAACAGCTTGTTCGAGACCAGTCACCCATCAAAGGGATCGGAGGAGCACCAGTACTAGTAGAAGGGAAGGTAAAGTTGGCCCTTACTTTGGGAGAAGCACCCAGAGCTCGCACCCATCATGAGGTGTTTGTGGTGGTCAAACTCCCGCTGAGCTACAATGTGATTTTGGGGAGGCCGGCGTTGTTCAATTTTGAAGCTGTCACTAGCATCAGGTATTTGGCACTCAAATTCCCAACGGAAGAAGGAGTGGGAATGGTCAGGGGCAACCAGGAAGAAGCAAAGGCGGTATACTTGGCCACGGTAACAGAGCCAAGCTCAACTGGAGAAGCACTTGACTCAGAAGTTCTGGAGGTCAGAGATGAAACAAAAGAAGCCCGGACAGAGCCAGTCGGAGAATTGGAGACCTTCCCTTTATCAGAAGCAGATGCAAGCAAGGTTTTCAGTTTTAATGCCAGCCTCACCAAAGAACAAAAAGGTGAAGTCATGACCCTGATTCGAAGTCACGCGCTGACCTTCGCATGGAAGCCCTCAGACATGCCTGGAATTGACCCCAAAGTGATGACACACCAATTGAACGTCCTCCCCGAGGCCAAACCAGTAAAGCAAAAGAAGAGAGTAGTGGGAAGAGAGAAGCAGCAGGCTACCCAGGAAGAAGTGCAGAAGCTAGAAGAGGCAGGCTTTATTAGGGAGGTTATGTACCCACAGTGGTTGGCAAATCCTGTGTTAGTCAAAAAAGCCAATGGCAAGTACAGGATGTGTATAGATTTTACCGACCTGAATAAGGCCTGTCCTAAAGATTGTTACCCCCTCCCTGATATTAATAAGATGGTCGACTCAACGGCCGGTTTTGATTACATGTCTTCCTTGGATGCTATGTCTGGTTATCACCAAATCCCAATGGAAAAGATGGATGAGGAAAAGACCTCATTTATAACTGAAGATGGGACTTACTGCTACAAAGCTATGCCCTTCGGATTAAGAAACGCCGGGGCAACTTACCAACGATTAATGAATAAAATCTTTAAGAACCAGATCGGCAGAAATGTAGAAGTGTATGTGGATGATATGGTGGTTAAAAGTTCAACTTTTCAACAGCATGTAGCAGATCTAAAGGAGATATTTGGGGTGTTAGATCAATACAGAATGAAGTTAAATCCAGCAAAGTGTGCTTTCTTCATCAGAGGGGGAAAGTTCTTGGGATACATGGTGAGTGGAAAAGGCATTGAGCCCAATCCGGAGAAAGTAGAAGCCATATTGAATATGCCAGAGCCGACCTGCGTAAGGGACGTCCAGAGATTAACCGGGAGAGTAGTGGCGCTCAACCGATTTATGTCGAGGTCGGCAGAAAAGTGT
Organism: Manihot esculenta; assembly: GCF_001659605.2. Taxonomy (NCBI): domain Eukaryota; kingdom Viridiplantae; phylum Streptophyta; class Magnoliopsida; order Malpighiales; family Euphorbiaceae; genus Manihot; species Manihot esculenta. The sequence continues at coordinate 9,028,349 of NC_035173.2, forward strand.
TTGCCGTTCTTCAAAAAATTGAGGAAGGTTCCGAATTTTGAATGGACAAAGGATTGCCAAGAAGCTTTCGCGGAACTTAAAAAGTATCTTAGCTCGCCTCATGTGCTCAGCAGTCCCATAAAAGGGGAAGAGCTTCTGATATACTTGGCAGCCTCAGAACAGGCAGTCAGCGCGGTACTAGTAAGGGTGGAAGAAGGAGAGCAGAAACCTGTTTTTTACATCAGCAAGGTACTCAGAGACACTGAGGTCAGGTACTCGAGCATTGAAAAACTGGCTTATGCCTTGCTGTTGGCAGTTCGGAAATTCAAAGTTTATCTAGAAGGCCACCAAGGAGTTGTGATGACGGACCAACCCTTAAAGAAGATCTTACGCAGGCCGGAAACTTCAGGACGGATGTTAGCATGGTCCGTGGAAATCAGCCCTTACTGTCTGGAGTACCGACCTCGGACAGCTATAAAATCTCAAGCGCTGGCTGACTTCATAGCAGAATGCTCATTCAATGAGGAGAAGGAAGGATCATCCTCGGAGATACCTAGAAAGGAAGGAGAGGGAGAGCTTTCCCAAGAATTCAGCTGGAAGCTATATGTAGACGGAGCATCAGGCTCTGAGGGCAGCGGTGCGGGGATAATGCTTAAGGGGCCGGAGGGCTTCAGAGTGTGTTATGCTTTGCGATTAGAATTCAAGGCTTCTAACAATATGGCCGAGTATGAGGCCTTGGTGAATGGGATGTTGGTAGCCTCGGAAATAGGGGTAACCGACCTCGAGGTGAATAGTGACTCTCAGCTGGTGATCAACCAGGTAACGGGGGTATATCAGGCCAGAGATCCAGTAATGCAGAACTATCTTGATAAAGTAAAAACCATAGAAGCCGAGCTCACAGAACGGGGAGTTATCGTCAGATTTCAACGAATACCTCGGGATGAAAATGAGGAGGCAGACTTGCTTAGTCGATTGACCAAAGAAGAGTTAGAGCAGCTCCCTGACGAAGTATACATACAGCATGTCCTCACACCTGCTTACAAGAAAACAAACACTGTATTGCAGGTGGAACAGAGCTTAACTTGGATGAGCCCCTATCTGAGATATTTAGAGAAGGGCGAACTTCCTGAAGATAAAGACGAAGCCAAAAAGATAGCAGCTCGAGCTGCCAACTACCAAGTAATAAGGGGAACATTGTACAGAAAGGGGAAGTCCAGCCCATGGCTCCGATGTGTGAATCCAGAAGAAGCCGTAAAGGTAATGGAGGAAATACATAGAGGCCTATGTGGGGCTCACGAGGGAGCAGGGACATTAGCTAACAAAATATTCAGACAAGGATACTACTGGCCCACTGTGAAAAAAGAAGCAGAAGAGTTCGTCCGAAGATGCGACGTATGTCAGAGATTTGCTAATGCCATCAGGACCCCTGCCACTCCTCAAGCAAGCATATCCAGTCCATGGCCTTTCTCACAATGGGGAATTGACATCCTGGGACCTTTCCCCAAGACTACGGGGCAAAGGAAATTTGTAGTAGTGGCTGTGGAATATTTCTCGAAGTGGCCAGAAGCAGAAGCAATAGCCACAATCACAGCTCGCAAGATGATAGATTTCGTATGGGGACATATCATCTGCAGATTTGGCATACCAAGAGTACTTATTTCAGACAATGGTAGACAATTTGATTGCAGCACTTTCAGAGCCTTCACAACAAACATTGGCATATGGCATAAGTTCTCTTCTGTAGCCCATCCTCAGACCAATGGCCAAACGGAAGTCACTAACAGAGCAATCCTCCAAGGATTAAAGAAGCGGCTGGACGGTGCAAAGGAAAATTGGGCAGAAGAACTCAATAGCATCCTATGGGCACTCCGAACTACTCCCAGAACACCCACTAAGGAAACACCGTTTGCACTCGCTTACGGTACAGAGGCCGTAGTTCCAATTGAGTTACAGATCCCCACTCATAGAATTCAATTTGTCAGTGAGGACACCAATGGGGACAAATTAAGAAGTAACCTCGATGCTCTTGAAGAAGTTAGGGAAGAAGCCCAAGTCCGAACTGCTGTTTATCAACAACGAGCGGCAAGGTATTACAATCAAAGGGTCAGAGAAAGAAGCTTAAAGGTGGGAGACCTGACTTTAAGAAACCTGGAAGCCACAGGAAAAAGAGCAGCCGCAGGCAAGCTAGCACCGACCTGGGAAGGTCCGTTCAAGGTGACAAAAGTGGTTAGGCCCGGGGTATACCGAATTGAAGACATGCAAGGAAACCCCGAGCCCCACGCTTGGAACATCCAGCACTTAAAAAGGTACTTCCCTTGAAATATGTGTAAAGAAAAATATTGTACCCTGAAAAGCATAAATAAATAAAATAACGCCATGATGTTATCTCCATTATGAATGTTACTTCTCTTTGAAAAAGAAAGAACAAAAATTAGAAAACCTCCTTGAGACATAGAGACCTCCTGGAGGTAGAAGACCGGGATCCCCAAGATCTCCCGGAATTACAAGACCAGGATCCCCAAGATCTCCTGGCAAAAGAAAACCTCCTTGAGACATAGAGACCTCCTGGAGGCACAAGACCAGGATCCCCAAGATCTCCTGGCAAAAGAAAACCTCCTTGAGACATAGAGACCTCCTGGAGGTAGAAGACCGGGATCCCCAAGATCTCCCGGAATTACAAGACCAGGATCCCCAAGATCTCCTGGCAAAAGAAAACCTCCTTGAGACATAGAGACCTCCTGGAGGCACAAGACCAGGATCCCCAAGATCTCCTGGCAAAAGAAAACCTCCTTGAGACATAGAGACCTCCTGGAGGTAGAAGACCGGGATCCCCAAGATCTCCCGGAATTACAAGACCAGGATCCCCAAGATCTCCTGGCAAAAGAAAACCTCCTTGAGACATAGAGACCTCCTGGAGGCACAAGACCAGGATCCCCAAGATCTCCTGGCAAAAGAAAACCTCCTTGAGACATAGAGACCTCCTGGAGGTAGAAGACCGGGATCCCCAAGATCTCCCGGAATTACAAGACCAGGATCCCCAAGATCTCCTGGCAAAAGAAAACCTCCTTGAGACATAGAGACCTCCTGGAGGCACAAGACCAGGATCCCCAAGATCTCCTGGCAAAAGAACACCTCCTTGAGACATAGAGACCTCCTGGAGGTAGAAGACCGGGATCCCCAAGATCTCCCGGAATTACAAGACCAGGATCCCCAAGATCTCCTGGCAAAAGAAAACCTCCTTGAGACATAGAGACCTCCTGGAGGTAGAAGACCAGGATCCAAAAGATCTCCTGGCAAAAGAAAACCTCCTTGAGACATAGAGACCTCCTGGAGGTAGAAGACCGGGATCCCCAAGATCTCCTGGCAAAAGAAGGCCTCACTAAGACATAAAGACCTCAGTAACAAAGAAGACCGGGATCCCTTAGAACTCCCGGGAAAACAAAATAAAGGATAGCCGGCGAGGCCCCAAGGTCACCCCGGCACAACCAGGATCTCGTAAGACCCCGGCACAGCCAGGATCTCGTAAGACCTCCGGAAAGTAAAAATAGTTGGTGAGGGACTTAAGGGCCTCCCAAAAATGAAAATTTCCCACAACTTTATGCAGGGATAACTTACAAAGCTATATTTCCGACCTCACAAACACAGAGAGGTCCGGAGTTCCCAAGAAAAATTAAGGCTCTGACTTACTAAAGAGACGTAAAAGCTAAAGAAGTGCCAAAGACGAGCCCCAGCTCGGACAAACTTATCTCAAAAACTCAAGGTACAGAAGAAAAGGTCGAGCTCCCAGCTCGGACCAATATCCTTGAAAGCCCAAAACCGAGCTCCCAGCTCAGGTACATTCCTATCCTCAAAAGATCAAGATACAAAGGCCAAAGAGAAAGGCCGAGCTCCCTCTATAGAAGAACTAATCTTAGAAGAACTCACAGTCGCGCTCACAGCTCGGACCGATAAGTCCAAAACCGAGCTCCTAGCTCGGATAGATTCATTTCTTCAAAAGATCAAGATACGAAAGCCAAAAACAAAGGCCGAGCTCCCTCCGTAGAAGAACTCACAAATCTTTAGGAGGATACTAAGGCTATAATCAAAAGCCTAAATCAGTTTATTTAAAAATAAATATACAAAGTCACAACGAAGAAAGAAGGACTAGAAGTCAAAAACTAGCATGACAGTTGCCATCAAATGGGTACGAAATTTGATCTCTCAGACGACAGCTAAGAGCTGAATTCACAACTTAAGATTAATTTAGAGCTTCTGAATAAACATATGAAGCCTACATTACACATACGAAGAGTAAAAATACATGTCAAAAAATATGAAAAACAAAAAGGAAACTAATATTCCATTAATAACTATTACAATTTATTTCTCCGGTGAGGAAGGAGGATGAATAGTCCTTAAAGGACTTACATCAATAAGAACACCCTCACTATTTCTATTTACAGCCACCACTGAAGGAAGCTCGGAATCCTTTGGATCAGAGCTCTCAATAGTAGGGGCAATTTCTGACCTAGGATGAAGGCCTCCTTTCACAGAATCAGGATCGTCCTCCTCCGACCCTAGCTCGGATCCCTCTGAAGAAGACTCAGCTGGCCGATCTCGGTTCCTCCGGCAATCTCCTCGGGGCAAAGGGAAATCATCCTCCCCGTACAGCACTGACTCGCCATCCGAGTCCACTTCGCGCCTACGAAGCTTGGCCAAAGGAATATCAGGAGCCTGTCTAGCTTCTCTTAAACCACGATTGTAGCCAGTTACATACATGCGGTAGGCCTTATCAAAGATAGTCTGTTTCATTTCACTAGAAGCTTTATACTCATCAAGATGTTCTTCACAAGCCTCGGCTACAAATTCCTCAAACTCAGAAGAATCTTTGTAGTCCTGAAGATGAGCTTCACAGGCCTGCTCAATTTTACCCTTTAGCTCATCAGACTCCTGATACTCCGCTATGTACTGATCGCGCTTTAGCTGAGCCTTCCCTTCGGCATACTTTACCACCTCAAGCAGGGCTAAACATTTACGTTCCAAAACTCTGACTTCATTTTTCAGCTGTTGTTGGCGAAGGTCGAACTCTTCAGCCGAGGAAGTCAAGTCTCTGATACGGTCAGAGCTTGTGCTCAACTCCTGCTCAAGGACCTGCACCCGAGCTAAGGCCATCTCTCTTTGAGCCTTTACTTCCTCCAGATGCGTCTGAAGTCCCTCGAGATCAGCCTTTAAGGCATCAAACTGGCGCTGGACTTCAGCTTTCTGGCTAACGGCCTCATCTCTCTCCTTGAGAGCCTCTGTCATAGAGGACAGCTGCTCTAGCACTCCTCTACAGCGAACCTCCAAGGTAGCTGCTCTCTCATCAGCCTCCTGGAGAACATTACGAGTCCGAGACAACTCATCTTCTAAGGATGAGGTATGCTTTGCCGTCTCGGCTGTTTTCTCTTCAGCCTTTTTGAGGGCCTCCAACGCAGAATGCAATTCCACCTGGAGGGACTGGATCTGCTACCGAGCAGCTACCAAATTGCCCCTCGCATCACTGGTAGCAGATATATTCTCCTCCAGACGTGCCTCTTCAATTCGGCGGTCTACGGACTCCCGGAGGGAGCGATCACGGATATCCACCTCCATAAAGAGGCCCGTCACCTAACATGAAAACGCAACCATCAGGAAAAAGAAACAAAGCAAATTGAAAGGAAGGGGGGAAAATGACTTACCATTAGAAGCATCTCCCTAATGGACGATCCGAGCTCCTCACGAGAGCGAGATTGGAAGGATGCTTGCTCCTTGGTAAAGCTGGCTAAAAGGCCGGTCAGAGCAAGAAGGCGTGGATCCGAGGCCTCTGTGGCTCCACCAAACATTTGCTCCCTAAGAAAGTCGGCAACAGCACTGGCCGGAGACTCGGATGTAATACCCGACGTCTTTAGAGAATTGCCAGGAGAAGGCAGTAACGGGTCGGCAGCAACACCTTTCCCTTTCCCAATGGGAGGAAGAGCTGGAGAAGATCCTGTTGCAACCCTGGACTTCTTCCGGACAGGAGAAGAGGCAGATTTTCCAGAGGAGGCTGGGCGCTTGCCTCCGGTCTTTGCTGAAATGCCCTCAGAGCCCTCAGGTTCAGTCCTCACAGGGGCAGGGGCATTTTCACCAGAAACCTCTGGACTTTGACCCCCTAGGAGGATGATCTCCATCCCCGTCCCAGAGGTCTCCTTGTCTTCAGCAGGGGACTTAAACTTTTCCCTTGACACCTCCTCAGTAGAATAGGCAGCACCCTGTCCCACTTGTTCAGTAGACTTTGAGCTCAACCCACCACGGCTAAATGGCTGAGCTGATTTAGTGCTGTGAGAGCTCGGCTTGGAAGCTCGAGAAGAAGCCTTACCAGAAGCTCGGCTGACCTTCTCGGAAGAAGCGACCTGAGCTAGTTCTATAGCAATCTCAGTTACAGAACGCCCATCCCCGAAGGCGTCAAAAATTGCGTGCATGTTCTCCCGAGACAGTTCAAGGTTCTTGGGGAATTTGATGCCGTCCATTTTAACCTCAGAAGCTGCAAAAAATAAGAAGTTATACAGACTCAGCATATTATCTGACATTTTTAACAACGAAGAAACAGAATAGCCGGACAAAGCACTATACCCGTGTCCTGGATATCCCTAAGGTTGGCCGCAAACATACACTTCTCGACATCATACTTCCTCTCAACGGAAGTCAGTCGAAGCAGCCCAACCTGCTCAATAAGACTCAATTCGGGCAGATCATTACAGCCCGGAAAGATCTCCCCCCAACTTAGGCCCACATCCCACGATCGGCAGGACCCTAGTTTTAGCTCCGCCACAAGGAAATTCTCTATCCACCCCTTTATAGAATCCTTGTAGCCCGTAAGAAGAGATAGCCCATTGCGGGGGGAAAAGTAATAGAAGTTTTGCTTCGCCCTAACCAGGCGGAAAAAAGTAACAAACAGACAGGCCGTAGGTGTGAAACCCCAACACAGACAGATAGACTCGAAACAGGACATGAATAAAATGGAATTTGGGGATAACATTCGAGGAGTTACCCCAAAGTATTCAAAAACCTCAACAAAGAAAGGGGAAAAAGGAAATGGTAGACCAAATTCTCTCTGCTTTAGGAAAAACACTATGCTACGACCCTCTTGGGGATCCACTAAACCAGGAGGGGGAGGGTAGGGAAGAACTATCCTCTCATTTGGACGAGGTGCTCGAATAAAATACAACGGAGTATCTAGAAGCCTCCGGGAGATGTAATCAGTTATATTGGAAGACGTAATACGCGACTCAAGGTTAACAACATCAGGAAGCTTTGAACTTGCCATTGAAGAACAAGGGAGCGTACCTGAGAACACAATAAGGTGAAAAACGCAAAAGGAGTCGCAGGAAGACAGAGAGCAGAAGAGAGCTAATTTCTTCGGAAGACAGAAGGAATTCGAAATGAAAGGCAATGATGAGACGGAACGTTGATCTGAACAGTTTTGTCTTGGAGCGACGCGATCATTAATTGCTCTCGAAGTTTACCCTCTCAACGGTTAAGTAATAACCGGAGAGAAGGTAAAGGGGCAAAAGGATGATCGATTGGGCTTGTCTACATCTATCAAGGGCCAGGTCCACAATGATAGCCCATCATTTAAAGGCCCAGGCAAGCCCAACTTGTTCGGACCCGATCTTCGGCCAAGACAACTTAACCCACAAGATTCATCACTTCACCACATTCGTGGTAAGTAACAAGGAAATAGAAGGAAAAACTCAAAGAGGCAAGCAGTTGAAAGCGTGATAAAGGTTAGACCTACTCATCACATAGAATTTGACTTATAGTTAAAGCAAGGGTTACGCAATCGGAAAGAGACGACAAGAGTACCTCGGATCTATACTGAGCTGAGAGCTTAGAGTCCAACTCATCAGAAACCGAGCTCATAGGTCGGACTAGTCCAGCTTGGCCAACGTGACTTGAGAGCTCGGCCAGATAAAGGAGACTCATAGCTCATTTCACTAAGTAAAGACAGAACTCTCAGGTCGGTTAGTCCAGCTCGGACAACATGACCTAAGAGCCCGGTCAATTAAAGAAGACCCAGAGCTCATTTCACTAAGCAAAAGACGGAGCCCTCAGGTCGGATGGTCCAGCTCGGACAACACGACACGAGAGCCCAGAGACTCAAAGCTTAATTCATCGAAGTAAAGACCAAGCTCACAGGTCGGTCAGACAGTCCAGTTCGGAAACTTGAAAGCCCAGTTGACTAAGTGGATCCGGAGTGTAACTCATCAGAGCTCGCAGATATGGTTAGCTCGGCAAAAAGAAGGACAGAGCTCAGTTAGTTAAAATTATAAGGCGAGCAATCTAAAGTATTTCACACATGATAAAGGAAGAACAGCTTGAGTATGAGAGCAGAACAAAAACTTCATTAAAAGAAAAGCACATTACAGCACGTTACAAAGGCCTACACTACGGGACGAAAGACTATTCTTAAAGGATTTACATAGCCACATACGTCATCATCTACGATTACATCATTATCGCCTATCCTATTACTTCGGTCTTCAGTTCGGAGAAATTCTCGCAGCTTGATATGTGAGTTTGGCAGAAAGAGCTGCAGAAAGCCAAGAAGTTAATCCTCATAAGCGTTTCCCATGGATCCTCTGTAGGTCGGCATTCGGTTGCCCAAGTGTGATACGCGTGACAAACTCACATGTCATATGCTGTGTGTATATCACGCATAAACAAACAGGCTTCAGATTACGACCTCAGGAGGATCGCCGGGCTAACGTGTGAAGGTACCAGCAGAAGCTTGACTGAGTGTAGCAGATCTCAGTCTCGCGTAATACTGGTACTTCACATCAACGAAACTAATAATACTGGTGCTTCACATCAAAGAAAGCAACAAACCGAGCACTTGAGCCCCTTCCATCCATACCCAAAGAAGGCAGCAACGGGGGAGGTCGGCCAGAAGATCTGGGCAAAACAATTCCAGCAATTGGCCGAATGGTCCCACCCATCGACCGCCCTACCAGACGGATCCCCAAAGCAACATTCAAACTCCTTAGAGGTAACATCCACTCCTCTGAAACTTTGAATTGACTCATCTTCATCTCAGGTACTACGAAAGAGTCCCAAAACAGAGATAAGTTAGCACAATTTTCCGTCGAGATGATAAAAGTAAGATTAAAACAAATTCCTGGGGCAACACAGCAATATAATATCAAGCTCGCCTTCGCCCGCTTGAAGAAGGCACCAAATGGATCCTCCACAGATAAAACAAGAAAATCCCTCTGTTCCAACAAAGTGCCTGGGAATGGTAAAGAGGTGAGGCTAATATATATATCCAAAAGTTTATGTTTTGCAGGACAAGGCAGAGCCGAATTCTCAATTAATGCTGTCAGAATCCTTAGAAGATGTTCATGAGAAGAGACATGTCCAGATAACAATGACAGGAAAGTAAAAATAATCGAGAACGCGGAGAATAAAGAAAAGTCCGAAAGAGGAAAGAGCAGATAAGATTCAGAAACTGCGCAAAGACAAAAAAATGAAAGAGTATTATAAAGACACCTGGACACGAACAGGCGCGGCCATGATGGTTCTTGATATTCACCCCCTCGGCAGTTGGAGCAATAACTCCCGAGAAGGTGAAGGGGCAATTGATGACCGCTGGATTTCTTCACCCCAGAACAGGGGCGTGACCGCAGCCAAAGGCCCATGATACAGAGGCCCACGCACTTGATACCCCCCAACAAGCCTGGCTCATTCCAGCTTCCAGGCCGGGCTCGACCAAGCTTCCTCACTCAGTCCAGTCTGATCCCTGACCAGCAGACCCCTCTCAGGCCCAGCGTCCAGCCCAACTCTCGGCCCATCCCGGGGTCCAGAACAGTACTCACCAGACAGCCTGGCAGATCCGCTCGAACGTACGCGTGAGGAGAATCAGAGGCCGTTATGCATGTAACAGGCAGCCGATACCCTAGTACACCCGAATCTGTATGGCAGAGACGCGTGGCCCAATCCTGGAGAGACCTTTACACGTCACCAGCAAGCAAGACAATGTATAAAAGAGGAGTCCCCTCCTCAGAATGTTTTAAGCTTGATTATTCAATACAAAAACCCTATTCTATTGGATCTCAGATCATCAATCTCTAAAATAATTTATTAAATAAAAAAATTTAAAACTTCACCCTCAGTCACGATAATGGTTAATACTTTTAATACTATATTTAAATTTATTTTTTATAATTATAATTTATTTTTAAAATAATTTTAATCAAATTTAAAGTAATGCATGTGTCTTCTCAATCTCTCTTCTTCTTCCTCTTCTTGTTTTTCCTTCTCTCTCCTTTCTTCTATTTTCTTCTCCCATTTCTTTTTTTTTTTTTTCTAGTTATGGCTTTGACATCTCTCTTTCTTCTATTTTCTCCTAATTATGGCTTTGCTATCTCTATTTCTTTTATTTTCTCCCCCCATTTCCCTTATTTTCTTCTAATTATGGCTTTGCCATAACACCTGCATTGGTGTGGGCCATTTGGCTACCACTCTATTGAATATGATTCGTTAATTCAATGTTTTAAATTTTATATTGATGACCGCTGGATTTCCTCACCCCGGTTTGGGATCAGGCCTATAACAATAACCCATTACTTAGAGGTCCCCAAGCCACTCACGCAAACTGGATCCGGTCCGCTCAGCCTCGCGACCGGGCTTCATCTGAATTTCTCAACCAGATCGGTCCAGCCCTCACGGCCCATCGAGCAGATCCTCTCTAACCTTATCTTCCGGCTCGGCTCGGAACCAGGAAGAAGTTCAGCCCATTCACCTTATGGGACCATCTGCATGCGCACCCGGAAAAAATCAGGGGCTGTTACGTATAGGGCAGAAATCTGATATCCTCGTACGATCGTATCAGTATGGCAGAGACAGGTGGTCCAATGGAAGGCAGGCCGTTACACGTCACTGACAGATAATGGAAACAGATAAAAGGAAGAAACACTCTCTTCTCAAGGGGCTTTTTTGGCTAAACTTACAGAACGCTTTGTAAACCATATTTTCTGAATCTCAAATCATCATATATTATTTTTTTAATTAAAAATTGGGTGGAGATCACATATTAATAATATGAATTTAATTATTGAACCAAATCAGGGTAGACATGTTGAATCTTTGAATTATGTCTAACTTAATTACTCACAATCTTTTTGTTCATGAACCGAAATTTTTTTAATGAAAATTACTATTTTATCTTATTGTATAAACTAATATATATTCTTTTATTGTTAAACTTCAACTGTGCAAAATTTTATATATTAATTTCATTAAACCGAAACCTTTATCTATATTTAGAAAAAATATATAATTTTCAATTTAATAAAGTCACTACATATGAACTACGCTACCTATTTTGGAATTGAAAAATTAAGATGTAAGCGTTAATTTTTCTCATAAAATAAGGATAAAATTAGTAACCTTAGTTTTTTCTTAGACTATTAATAGAAAATTAATGAAAAATTTTTAATTTAATGCAGAAAAAATATAAGTACAAAACTGTTAAATTATATAAATAAATAAAAAGATTATTTTATAATTAACTATAATATTTTAAAAAATAAAAATAAAAATAATGTCTCTTTAAGTTAATATTCATTTCGTCTCATAATTTTTATTTATTTTACTTTCTTATACATATTAATAAATATAATTTTTTTAATTATATTCATCTTAAATATATTAAATTTTACTAAATATAAAGATATGTTTTAAAAGATTTTATAAAAATAAAATAAAATAAACTAAAATTATAATAATCGATTTATCTGTTACTATAATTTAAAAAGAGAAATTGAACAATAATAAAAAAAATATAAATAAAATTATAAGACAAAAGGAGTAATATTAATTGTTAAATCTCTATAGATCGAAAAATAAATTAAAACCATCATGTAAATTGATCCCATTAATACACAATACACTAACCTAGTGCTGTCAAAAAATTGTCCTGTACGATTCGATTCAGCCTGTGTGCAGACAGACTCAATTTCAAAGTGGGTCAAGCCTAAATAATTAGACTTGATCCGTTCCGCACACAGACATGGACATTTTTTTTAATTTGAATTAAAATTAAAAAAATCAATCAATAAATAAAGATATTATAATCAACAAATAAATTTTAACCCCATATTGTTTTTAACGTCTAAATAAAATTTTTTAAAATCGTTTAAATAACAAAATAAATTTATTAAAAATTATACAAAATAAGAAAATATCATCAGTCTTTCACTAATTTAACAACATTTAAATTTTATTTTAAAATTAATACTTTATTCTCTATCTACTCTTTTATTGGCATCCACATCTTGATTTTTATCTATACAAAATAATAAAATTGACGAATAAAATAATATTGCTTCAGTATTTCTAACATGGATAGTCCGTGTAGCTTTGATTCTAAAACAGACAGAATAAAAAAGCCTGTTTTAAAAACAAACCTCAATTTTCTTGTTCAAATCCCAAAAAAATACAGGCTATTTCAAACTTTCCACAGGTTTCAAGTCCATTTTGATAATATTACATTAACTCTTTATTTGAAATAAAAATTTTTGTAAAAATTTAATTTAATTCTTTTCTATCAATTTCCTTATTTAACTTTTAAAAAATTATAAAATTTTTATTAAAAAAAATAAAATCATACATAATTTTATAAAAATTTATTTAAATTAGTTTTTTCCAAAATCAATCACACTAAAGGTGAGAGTAACTTAAATAGACTCTTCAAAACTATCATGGAAATTGATTCCATTAGTACACTAAGGCACTAACTGAATTAGACTCTTTAAATTTTGGCTGGAGTGCCTTAGCTTTAATATTATAGTTCAAATTCAACTTGTTGATGATATATTAATCTCTGCCCTTAATTTGAACTTGTCTTGTTTTAAGCCTCACTCTATGTTTACATTACTACATTTTGACATTTAGATAATAGTATTTAGAAGTAATTATGAAATTTTTATTTTAACATTATTAAAGTGATGATTTAACATCAGTTTAAAATTGTTACAAAAATTATATAGAAAATTTACTTCTTTTATTATTATTATTATATATTCTTTGATGAAAAGTTTATTTTATATTTAATAAAATTATAATTTTAATTATTTTTTTTATCGTAAAAAAAATAAATATATCACTATCTTACATTTAACTGTGAAAATAAATATAACAGTTTTGTAATTGTTGATATTCATATAATTAAAGTATAATAATACAATAATTTATTATAGTTGTTTTAGATCTATTTTTATAATAATAACAAAGCTCGGGTAATTCATACGCTCAAACTTAAACTCATTATATTTATTAGCATTATTATTATTATTATATTAAGATTCTATTTATTTTATAAAAAATATTTTCAGAAAAATATTTTTTATATTTTTTGATATTTAAAATATTCAGAAAATTTAATCAATATAAATTTTTTTTTGTTTAAAGGAAAAATAAGTGATTTTAAGAAAAAAAACTTCCTCTTAAAAAAAAATTTATTTCCACACTTTAATATTTTTATTAAAGCTTTCTATATATAAATTTTTTAATAAATTTTAACTTTTAAATTAAAATAAAAAATAAATTATCTTATTAAAAAATATTTTTCATGAAAAATATTTTCTATAGAGAATATTTTTTATGAAAAATATTTTTCAAACATAAATTATTTTTCATGAAATAAACAGAGTCTAAATTAAATAAAATATGAACACAAATGTAATTTATAAACTCAATTAAAATAAAATATAATTTAAATTTCATAAAAACATATATAAATCATATCGGTATAATAATAAAAATATTAAATTTACTTTTAAATTATACGGTTATGGTAAAAAAAAAATCAAACTTTTTATCTTTCAATTTAAATTTGTCACTGAACAATACTAAATTGTTAAATAAATTGATAAGAGCGAAATATACACTCTTAGATCCAAACAAGAGATAGACTTTATTAATTTAAAAAGAAATTTAAATTGAATCATGAAATTTTATATTTTTAGCGAATAAATTTAATTTGTGCTTTTAGTCGATTATAAATAATGGGCCCTTGTTGCCCATAATATGGCTTGACGCAAGCATTTTATGATAGAATTTGGTCCCCTGTGTGTGGGTTGGGAAGCCATCCTTACCAGCAGCCCACTTTATTTTTAACAAACCATCGGTTTGATTTGTATGTTTTATTTCTTTATGTAAATTTTTAATCTTCAATTTTATTTTATATAAAAGAAAAATTATTATTTTATTTTTAACTAAAAAACTCATTAGTTAATTTTTCAATTTTAAAAAATATATTAAAATATCTTTAAAAAGTTTACTAATTAATTTTTTATTAATTTTACCGTTAAATATTTTACTATTTAGTCTTTATGATTTTAAAAAATTTATTAGTTAATTTTTTATATTTTTTAAAATTTTATTAATTAATTCTTTTATATCAGTATTTTAAATTTTTTTATAATAATTAACGATTAAAAAACTAACAGAATGAATAACCGTAGACTTTTTAAAACGTCATAGATATTTTAATATATTTTTTAAAATTAAAAAATCAATTAGTAAACTTTTCATATCATAAAAATTAAATAGTAATTTTTTATATAAATAATTAATTAAAAATAAAAATATTTATATAATTAAGGTTTGGAGAATCCAAAATAGCCACCAAACCAAATTGATTGGACACAAATGAAACTCTCTCGTTAAGCTTAGTCTGCTAAAAAAACCAAAAAAATAAATACAAAAAACTATTTACAACCTCACTTGAAAAGGGAGGAGAATAGTCACATCTAGGTAGGCTCGATGATTCTACTAAAATCTAAGGCCTGTTACCTTAAGATCTTTCTTATTCATAGAGATAATCCTTGTGCAAAAAATCTTAAAGAGTGAGTGAACAAATTTTCTGTCTTTTGCACAAGAAAATCACTAGTTTATTAGAAAAATTTGTTCTAATAAGGTAAAATTTATAGTAATTTAATCATAGAAATAAGGGAAAATTGAAGTGAGATTCAATTCAACACAAATGATGAGCTACATACAATCTCATATAATGCTAAAATTAAAAAATTAAAATTTACATGCAATTGCTTAAAATACTTATATTTGTATATATGTATATGTAATTTATAATGCTAAAATATCTCTAATATAAGTATTTATATAAATTTTTTTAAAATTATTAATTTTCTTATCACTAACATGTAAAAAATTATCGTATTCACTCTCCAATTTATAAATAATCAAATTTTGTAATTTTGAAGATAATTTTAATATCACTAATAATAATATGACAATGAAATTAATACACATGAAAATCACTATACTTGAATTTGAATTTGATTGTAATTTTTAAATATTCAAATTTATCATAAATCCAATTAAAAATTATCCTCAACTATTCCAATTATTTTAAATTCAGTTATTATTTAAAAATATTTGAATTCATATAACCTTTTATATTTTAATTCATAACTTACATAAAATAAATATTTTAATAACAACCTAAAATTTTAATAAATAATAAAGTATTTAAATACAAAAAATAATAATATATAGTAAAATTATAAAAATTATTTATAAAACATACTATTTTTATATTTAATTTAATACCAAAAAATACCCCAGGAGCTTTTTGGTTGAAAATGAGGAAATGATTGGAATCATTTGAATAAAGATTCTAGAAGCAAAGTTTAAAACAAAAAGAAAATAAATATGATACACACTGACACCACACGCGTTACACATACACGTGTTTCACGCGTAATGGCCCACAAATAGAGAAAGTCCCGATCTGCTACAAAGCTTTAAACAACAAAAGCACGGGAAAAGTATTTTCAGTTATGTATTATTTTTAAATTAAATAAAATTTTATATTTATATTTATTGGATTTAAATATATAAAAATATTTTAATTAATTGATTTTAAATTATTAATTTAAAAAAGATGCAGGAATACAATGATAATAATTTGCCCTAAAAAGAAGGAAAGAAAAGAAAGGAAAGTAGTAGTGAGCTATTTGAGGCTAAGGAGCTAACTTGAAAGGCAAACCAGGAGCGAAAGCGACGCACATTTAACTCAAAAACAATATATATTTCACACGGCGGAAGCTCAAAGCAAGCGTAGAAGTTTCCACTCATTAAAATGCCGGCTAACAAACTTTATCGTCACAATCACATTGAAATGCAAAGCAATCCAACCCCCTCATTTTCAAAAGCCTGTATGTAATGATGATTTTCCCACAATCAAATCCCTTTTTTGCTTTATTTTCCCTACTACATTTTCCATTACATCTAATTGGATGGGGCTTTACCTGTTTTGTTTTTTTAATTATTACTCTCAATTATGAGGTTAGATTGCCAGAAAATAATAAAAAGATTTTTCATATGGATAATTATTTTTTCAAAAATAAAAATAATTTTAATTGAATTACTATATTATTATTTAAAAAATAAATAAGTTCAATGCATTTTTTTTAATTTTTATATTTTTATTTAAAAACTAAATACATCATGATATAATATAATATTATTAATATTTTAGATATTAGATTGATGACCGGAGAAAAATAAAGTTGTATTGTAATTGATTAAAAATTACATGGAGAATATACGGTAGCGATGGACATCTACAATAATCACTTCGATAGTTAAATTAATATATTAAAAAATAGAAAGAATATACTAAATTGTTTAAACTTTTATATGATAAAATAACATATTTTTATTTTTATGATATTTTTCATTTTATATTATAAAAAGTGAAAATAAATATAATATTTTTTGATAATTCGGTGATGATATGATCGGTAGTTCGATAAAAGATATCGTCAACTAATAAATTGATAGTTCTATGATTATAGCGGTAATTTTGTATTGAGATTCACCCTGTTGAGATAAGAATGAGTCATGATGATAAATTTGGGTGTTAAAATGTTTAAATTTTTTTTTTTTCGGCTGTACTACATTTTTTAATTATCAAATCCTTATCATGTAAATTTTTCTGATAATAATAATTAACAATTTATTTTTGAACGATTATCATGTAATATTAATTATTATTTTTAATTTAAAATATCACACAAATTTTAATATCGCATAAATTTTAATATTTTAACTAAGATAAATTTTTTTTAAAAATACATAGAAATGGTAAATTTTAATGATGAATTATCAATTTGTTTCCCAATCCCAATATATGAATATGTAGACACGAGGACTCAAATTCCTTCGACTATAGAACTAAATTTAAATTTATCTATAAAAAAAAACTGTATTTTTTGAATTTTCATTATTGTGTTTAATTTTAATAGTTTTTTATTTTAAAATTAATTGCAATTTGTTTATGGTTCAAAATTGGAGTTAGGAATGTTTATGTAATGATTGATTAGCATGAATAATTTTCTTTTTAAATATTAAAATCTGCATATTTGTAATTAAATTATTTTTTTATAATTATGGGTCTATATGAAATTAATTATTTAATTCATAATTTTTAAAATTAAATTAAGAAGTCCTTATAATTTATATATTTAGTTCTCCTTTAAAAAAAATAAACATTTATTTAGCCATATATAGTTACTTAGTCTTTATTTTTTCATGAAAAATAATTATAGGTGGAAAATATTTTTTAAAAAAATAATTTATTTTTCATTGTTAAATTGAAATGTTTAAAATAAAGAATATTAGTAAATTTTTATACAGAAAGTTTAGTATTATTAATAAAATTCTTAAAATAAAGAAATGACTCAATTTTTTTATTTAATTAAGTAAATTTTATACAGAAAGTTTAGTATTATTAATAAAATTCTTAAAATAAAGAAATGACTCAAATTTTTTATTTAATTAAGTAAATTTTTTTTCTATTTAAAGATAAACCTAAGTGTTTCAAGCCATAACAAATATGAAAATGTTTTTTTTTTTTAACAAATGCAACAATTTAGTAGTTATTTTTTAGAATTTTTATTTTTATTTATTAGACTATTTTTATCCATAATGTGAAAGCATTTAATGTTTGAGCATGACTTTTTTTTTTCCTATCTCTTTAAAAAAAAGCAGGCACATTTTATCTAATAATGCATGTTCTGCTTTTTACATCTTAAATCAGAGATCAGAGATATTAGGGTTAGTTTGATAATATGGCAATCGTTTATTGCATTTTACATTATTAATTTGTCGGCTGTACTTCAGTTGCTTGTCTTCTTCTTTTTTTTTTTTTTTTTTTTTTTTTTTTTTTTTCCAAGGCGTTTAACCCATTTATGCAATGTTGAGAAAATTATAAATTTATCAAAATATGAAGGCTGAATATACACTATACTTCTTGGAATTAATTTAATTAAGACAGTGAACGACTAGATTAGCTTGTCAGATTAGCTTGTCGTCTAATCCAAACTAAAAACTGAAAGAACTCTTGAATTAATAAAGATCTACAACAATTTATGATTTGTCTAAATTCTGATCAATTCTTATGAACCTAAATATGAATTAGTTATTGATGACCGCAGGATTTCCTCACTCCGGTATGGGGTCAGGCCCATGACAATAGCCCATTACTTAGAGGTCCCTAAGCCACTCACGCAAACTGGGTTCGGTCCGCTCAGCCTCGCGACCGAGCTTCATCTGAATTTCTCAACCAGGTCGGTCCAACCCTCACGGCCCATCGAGCAGATCCTCTCTAACCTTATCTTCCGACCCGGCTCGGAACCAGGAAGGAGTTTAGCCCATTCACCTTATGGGACCATCTGCATGCGCACCCGGGGAAAATCAGGGGCTGTTACGTATGGGGCAGAAATCTGATATCCTCGTACGATCGTATCAGTATGGCAGAGACAGGTGGCCCAATGGAAGGCAGGCCGTTACACGTCACTGACAGACAATGGAAACAGATAAAAGGAAGAAACACTCTCTTCTCAGGGGGCTTTTTTGGCTAAGCTTACAGAACGCTTTGTAAACCCTATTTTCTGGATCTCAGATTATCAATTGGCGCTGTCTGTGGGAACCGAATGAGATCTTTTCATCACCGAAAGTTCCACTCTTACAAAACCCACTGAGATCCACGATGGCTAATCACAATGAAAACAACAATCTTAACACTCCCAATGACCTGAGCTTTGCCCAAGAGGGGCAGCAGTTCTCTTTTTTCAGTCCTACAACTCCAGACAATCAACCACCCATCCCTTTCAACCCCTCGCCAAGCCCGACGGGGAATGTGTCCGCTGCTGCCTTGTCCAACCAGGACCTCCAAACCATCGCCCTTCAGTTACAAAACACCGCCCACTGGCTGGGGCAAATAATGCAACAATGGGGCCTCAGCACCCCAGTAAATGTGTTGTCGGTAGTAGAAGAGCCCCGGACCAATGAACCCCAACCTACCTTCAACCATCCCCAAACTGTCAGCTGAGAAACCGGGGACGGGGGGCGAAGGGCCGTAGAAGAGGAGGAACCGGAAGCTAGGGTCCATAGAAGGAGGGTGAGGGAGATGATTGAGAATGATGGGGCCGACAGTTATTCTGCCGGAACAACCAGGTGGACAAAAAGAGAAGCGGAAGAGGAGGAGTACCACCTGGAGAAGAAACCCAGGCAGGAGGAGGAGAGAATAGACTAGAAGCAGCAAAAGATGAGAGAGCAGCTCTTGGCCGAGCTGAGAACTAAGGATCAGAATCAAGCTCTCCTGCCCACCTCTTCACCCTTCTCGAAGTGGATACAGCAGGAGACCGTCCCCAAAAAATTTATGATGCCGCCCATGGCCGCATATGACAGAGCTGGGAACCCTCGGGAGCATGTCTTGAACTACAAGACTTTCATGGAGCTGCAGACTTTGTTAGATGCCTTGATGTGCAAGGTGTTCCCAACAACGCTTTCGGGGCCAGCACGGGCGTGGTTTAATAGCCTTGAGACCGAAAGTATTAGAAGCTTTGGAGATTTGGCCACTCGTTTCATCAGCCGGTTTATTGCCGGGGTGCTTGCAGACAAAAAGACGAGTTATCTGGAGACAGTCAAGCAGAGAAAGGATGAATCACTTAGGGAGTACGTTGCCCGTTTCAATACGGAGGCCTTGCAGATCCCCAAGCTAGATGAAGGCAGAGCGGTGGAGGCAATGCAGAAAGGGACGACCTCGCTCGAGTTCTTCGGTTCATTGAGTAGAAAGCCTCCCACCTCACTAGCAGAGCTAATGAAGAGAGTAGAAAAGTACATCAGGCAGGATGATGCCTTGGTGACGAGCAGGTTCGCCAAGGGAGTGGCCGATAAGGGGAAAGCTCCGGGAGAAAGGAGCCCAAAAAGGCAAGAGAAGAAGCAAGGCAGAAGGCCTGAGCCCTACCGACAGCCTTGGGAGCGAAGGGACCAAAGACCCCTCCTTCCTCGGGTCTCAGAACAGAATCCACTCCCTCCGTGGGTTCTAGAGAAGCCGACCCCACTCAATGCCTTCAGAGCCGAAGTGCTCATGGCCGTCTAGGACAAAGAGTTCCTACAATGGCCTAGACCTATGAGAACTAAAGCAGATCAACGAAATCCTGACAAATACTGTCAGTATCACCGCACACACGGCCATGATACCAATAACTGCTTTCAGTTGATTGCTGAGATCGAGAGGCTGATAAAGAGAGGACATCTCAAGAACTTTGTGAAAAAAACCGGAGGAACAAAGGCCTCAGCCGAACCCAGCAGTGCAAACACTCAGGAGAGCGGGAGCGGGGCCAGTGAATGATGGGTCCAGTGGGACCATCAACATGATCGTTGGAGGGCCCCTCAGAATAGCAAAAGTGGTCAAGCCAGGGGTATACCGAATTGAAGATACGCAGGGAAACCCTGAGCCCCATGCCTGGAATATCCAGCACCTAAAAAGGTACTTCCCCTGAGATATTATCAAATGTAAAAAACCAAGTGTACTCTAAAGCATGATAATAAAATAAGACGTTGATTATCGTCTAACTTCTTTATTTGTCGTTACTCATATTGCTTTCATGAAAGAAACAAAAAGAAAAATGAAACAGGCATAAAAGCCCAAGACCGACCTGAGACATAGAGACCTCAGGGAGGTAGAAGACTGGGATCCCCAAGATCTCCCGGAGCAATAAGACTGGGATCCCCAAGATCTCCCGGAGCAACAAGACTGGGATCCCCAAGATCTCCCGGAGCAACAAGTCCAGGATCCCCAAGATCTCTTGGCATAACCGAACTGAGACATAGAGACCTCAGGGAGGTAGAAGACCTGGATCCCCAAGATCTCCCGGAGCAACAAGACCGGGATCCCCAAGATCTCCCAGAGCAACAAGTCCAGGATCCCCAAGATCTCCTGGCATAACTGAACTGAGACATAGAGACCTCAGGGAGGTGAAAGTCCAGGATCCCCAAGATCTCCTGGCACCACAAACACCGAACTGAGACATAGAGACCTCAGGGAGGTGGAAGTCCAGGATCCCCAAGATCTCCTGGCACCACAAACACCGAACTGAGACATAGAGACCTCAGGGAGGTGGAAGTCCAGGATCCCCAAGATCTCCTGGCACCACAAACACCGAACTGAGACATAGAGACCTCAGGGAGGTGGAAGACTGAGATCACCTAGATCTCCCGGAGTAAAGCTAGACCCGACCTCCCAAAGGAGCTCAGATCCTAAGAGAAAGGGACTCAGATCTCATATAACAACCAAAGGAGGCAAAGCGCCATGCCGATCTCAAGAATATACTAAAGCAGATATAAAAAGTCTAAATCCGAACTCGGATTGCAGGCTAGTAAGATACCGACCCCAAAGATTGATGAATGACACTAAACCAGCTCGACTAACCTAGAGGAAGATCTAAGCAACAAAATACCCAGCCGAGGAATACCCAAAAACTGAATTATCAGATGAAGAACGACAAGAGGCCAAAAGTGCCGACCTGAAAAAATGAACTCAAAAAACCAAGCGAAGAAGAAGAACCGAGCTCAGAAAGCTCAAAGAATAAAATGAAGATAACAAACCTCTTATGAGCTGAAAGGAAGTTCAACGGCGTGAGCAGATAAGAAACAGAACTGAAAACAAGAAGATCAACCCTGCTCGTTGTTTTAAAGAGGTACATAATCCCTTTTACTTCAGTCATATAAAGGCTACACGCCCGAGCTAGTACATATAAAATAATGGAAAGAAAGTTGAAGATATTAAGTCAGCTGTTAAAAACCGAGCTCATAGTAAAGACCTAATGAGGTTGAAATCTATAAAAAAAGTACAGCTTGAAGATCTTAGCCTTAAGGCAAATCCAGCTCGGAGAAAATTTACAGATAAGAACGCCCTTGTGAAATTAGAAAAGATTATAAGTCAAAGACTAAGTCTCTTGCTAAGTTTTCAGCCCTGATTAACTGAGGGGCAAGAAATAAATGGCGATGTAGTCAATTCCTTACAAGATTTATTAGACACCGCCTAAGTGTTTTATTCTCAAATCTTTAAAATTAAACAAGTTAGATTGTTTAGACAGAATAAGTAGCCCGATGAGGATGGAAGAACAAGCAGAGGTAAGAACAGCTCAAGTATGAATAAAGCCAAAGAAATAAATAACAATTAAAATAACTCAAAATACCAACACAACTCGAAAATTAAATTTCATTAAAAAGAAAAGTAATTACAATGTCGAAAACCTCTAGAAGGGTAAAAACCATATTTTCATAAAATGTTTTAATGTATTTTATGGTTTTAAGCAAGAAGGAAATGAGTTTTATATGAAAATAACCTTGGAGGAAGACCCAGGTTCGGCCGCCGAACCTCAAGTTTGGCTGCCGAATATGCATGCATTTCGGGAGTGCTTTAGGCCCCCGAAGGCATGAAAGAGGGAAGTCCAGGTTCGGCCGCCGAACCTTATGTTCGGCCGCCGAACATGGCATGCATGCGGAGGCACGTTAGGCCCCCGAAAGTGGCCTGGCCAGCCACCTATAAAGGGGTCACCATGTCCGAACAGGTGAGCTTTTCTCCCCATTTTCTGCCAAGGTGAGTTCACCGCCGTCCCTCATCGATTTTGAGCTTCTTCCTTCGAATCTTCGTGATTTTCTTATGAGTTTTCACTTGGTTTTTGAAGATTTCGAGCTTAGATCGAAGTTGTGAAGCTTGGAGACCTCAGGAACCCATCCTCCCCAAATCTCCAAGTTAGGTCACACTCTCTCTCGATCTTCAAGAGGTAAGAGTCGACCTTGAGCTCATTTTATGTTTTAAGCAAGTTTTAAGAGGATTCATGGGGTAGAAATGCATGTTTAGGTTAGTTGAGCATTGTTAGGTTTTTATGTGAGTTTGGACAATGTAGGTTGCTGAGTTGCTTGTTTTGTGTTGTTGTTGGGGTTTAGGTTAGTTTGAGACCCCTATGTGTTAATGTATGTGTGTATGCATGATTTGAGAGGGTTGGATGCATGATTGGAAGTTTGGGAGATATTTATGCATGTTGGAGCTGAGTTTCTGCCCCTTTGGGAGAACTCAGGTTCGGCCGCCGAACCTGCCTGTGGAGGCCAACTTTCGGCTGCCGAACCCTGCCCCCGAAAGTGGACTTTCGGCTCTGGAAGGGAGTTTCGGCCGCCGAAGGTGCCGCCGAACATGCATGAGTTTCGGCTCTAGAACCCACTTTCGGCCGCTGAAGGTGCCGCCGAAAGTGGCTGAGTTTCGGCTCTGGAGGGACTTTCGGCCGCCGAAAGTGCCATGTTCAGCCTTCCTTTGCATGATTTCTATGGTTGTTCTAAGATGTTTTAGGGGGTTTTTGGGGAGCAGTTTAGAGTTATGATAGTCTATGTTTGGTACCTCATTTGAGTCCACCTGTGTAGGTTCGGACCCGAGGAACCGAGGACCCCGGCAGTGAGTTAGCTGCTTCAGAGTCTTTAGAGCATCAGCCAGAGGTGAGTGGAATAAACTTTATGTTTTAAAGTAAATGAATTTTGAGCATGATACATGCATCACGTATGCCATGAGATATATTAGGTTGTTTGCATTAGAATTCACGAATATGTTGCATTGCACATTTGGATGATGATGTGGATGAATGTTGGATGATCCTTTGGTCCTCACTATGATATGATATGTTATGAGATGGTAATGATATGGTGAAAGACTAGTGAGGCTCATTCTACGCCCCTGGCACTATGTAAGAGAAAGACCAGTGAGGCCCATTCTACGCCCCTGGCATTAATGGAATGTTATGTTATATTATGCTATGTAAGAGAAAGACCAGTGAGGCCCATTCTACGCCCCTGGCACTATTGGAATGTGTAGAGGGCTATAGGTGACAAATTCATCTTTGATATGATTTGTTTGTGATGTGTTGCATTTCATGAAAGCATGAAATTTAAATTGAACGTTTATTTATTCTGCTCACTGGGCTTTATAGCTCACCCCTCTCCCTTAACCCCCAGGTTTGCAGGTACAGGGTAGACCAGGAGGTCAGCAGGAGTAGAGTCATGTTATATGTAATAACTAGATATGGACATGAACATGATGTAATGTAAAAGTATAGTTTAGAAATGTAATGTAATGATGCTTATGGAAGTTTAGAGTTGTACTTGACCATAGTATGTTGTTAATCCCTTTTTAGTACACGATCTTAAATGTTTAATGATGATTATGTAAACCAAGCTTAATGTATGTTATGATACCCCATTGGAGTATTTGATGAGGACTCCATTGAGAGGTTTTATGTTATGATTTGTGCATGCACAGGTTAAGCTTGGTAAAGGAACGAATGAATGAGTAAATGAGAAAGTTTAAATTTTTTTTATGTATTTGTTGATCATGTATGGGATTAAACAGGTTTACAGGATGAATGTTTGGCTTGCTACGGGTCTCGGCTGTCTTATGCCGATCTGGATCCTAGCGCCGATAGCGGTCTGGAATTTTGGGTCGTTACAGATTGGTATCAGAGCCCTAGGTTCATATGGTCGGACCTAGAAAGTGTTGGGCTCATAGAGGTTATAGAAGGTCAAGCACAATAGGAAGATCATGTCCACTAGGATAGGATGTAGAGTCCTGTCTTGTTTGATATGATGCATGTGCATTAATAATATGCTATGTATGTGATGCGGGTTCATGTGTTTTCATAGGAACCATTTGAAGCTAATGTTGTGCTATGTGTGCTGTTTTTCAGTAAACAGGATGAGAGGAACTCGTCGATCTGCACGATTGACTGGAGTACCACCGGAGGATGAGGGCATGAGTGCCCGTCCCCCTGCATTCCCGAGGGCAATGTCTAGCAGGGAAAGAGCAGTGAGAGACCCTAGAAGGTCTTTGGATATGAACAGAAGCAGATCAGTAAGGGGAACAGTTCAAGGAGGAATGTCAGATGATGTGGGGGATGATATGGATGTGGATCAGAGGAGGGATGGCAGACTTGGAGTGAGTATGTCTGAAGAGGGCATGGGAGAGTCCCAGGGAGGCACTCAGGCCTCGGGTTTTGTTCAGCCACCCCAGTACCCACCCTTTTCTCTAAATCCCGGGTATTCGATGGGAGGTACATCGGATTACCCCAGCTTTAGCCCTTACCGCTCTCATATGCCATACCCACCCTTCTACCCACCATACCCACAGTACCCTATGTACCCACCCCCATCCTTCTACCCAAGTACAACAGACCCTAATCCAGGGAATGTTGCACCTCCTCCACCATCAGCAGAATCGAATGTCCCAAAAACCCAAGTACCTAAACCTAGCTCATCTAGAGGGAGCAAGGTCAATATGACCGATTACATGAAGCTGGGTGCTCCCTAATATGAAACAGGTGATGACCCGTTCGAGTACCTCGGGAGGGTCAAGATGATTACAGATGAGATAGGAGCTGATGATAGTAGAGCCATTCAGATGGCTGGGTTAACGCTAAAATGCAAGAAGGCCCGTGAGTGGTTAAAACTATGTGAACCCGAGGTTGGATAGTCTTTCATGGGAGGAGTTTGCGAATGAGTTCGCAGGATGGGCTTTCCTTGACAGTTCAAGGGAGTTAAAGATGATTGAATTTGAGCAGCTAAGGCAGACAGAAGAGATGAGTGTAGATGAGTACACAGATAGATTTTTGGAGCTGTTGCCATTTGCTGGGCAGAATCTGGACACAGATTAGAAGAAGTCAAGGAGGTATATCATGAGGCTCCATTCCAGGTATTCCTCCTTGATCCAGTCAGCAGAGAAGGAGAGTTTCCATGCTATAGTGGATATGGCTCGGAGAATGGAGGCTAGTGCAATCATTGAAGGGAAAGTTAAGCAGTCTGAGGCACAGCCTTCTGGTTCCAAGACCCCTGGTGGGGGCAAGTTAGATCCTTCTACCTTGAATGCAGCAGCTTTAGGCAGTAAGAGGTGGAGTAGTACCACAAAGAAGTCAAAGAAGAACAAGTTCTGGAGCAAGATCAAGTCAGGTCTGGGATTGGGAAGTGGCTCGAGTTCAGGTGCAGTTAATGCAGCTTGTAGGAAGTGTGGGAAGCCGCACAAGGGAGTATGTCTGGTTGGGACGACAGCCTGCTTCAGATGTGGGCAGGAGGGACACATGGCTCGGGAGTGTCCTAGAGTAGCTTTTATGGCGCAGTCTCAGCAGACAGCCTCTGGTAGTGTGGCTCAACCAGTAGCTCCAGCCGCGACTCAGGCCAGTGGCAGAGGCAGAGGGAGAGGGGCAGCCTCTTCTTCAGCGGGTTTCAGAGGTGAAGGTCCATCAGCCCCAGCACGGATCTTCACAATGACACAGCAGGAGGCAAATGCATCGAACACCATGGTGGCAGGTAATCTCATCATTGGTTGCTCAGATGTTTATGCCTTAATGGACCCTGGTGCATCTCATTCTTTCATTGGTCTGAGGGCCGTCGAGAGGTTGGGATTGATGGTCTCTGGGTTAGAGTGTCCCCTATGGGTCAGTGGACCCAAGTGCGACCCATCAGTGGCAGAGTCAGTCTGCCAGTATAGTCCAGTTTTTGTTGAGGGAAGATGCCTTTCAGCCGACCTTGTGGTTCTAGACTTGACAGATTTTGACGTCATTCTAGGGATGGATTGGCTATCTACCCATGGTGCTACCTTGGACTGCAGAGACAAGGTAGTCAAGTTCAGATGTCAGGATGGGTCAGAGGTTGTCTTCAGAGGAGACAGGGGGAGTACACGTAGAGGTTTGATATCAGCCCTTCAGGCTCGTAGGTTGCTCAGGAGGGGTTGTCAGGGTTTTCTAGCTCATGTGAGAGAGCTGGATAGTCATGTTAGAGAGCCCGCCGCAGTGCCCGTGGTCAGTGATGTAATACCCGGCTAGATTCCGGCATCGGAATCCCTACCTTCCGGCGGAATCTCCGTTGGAATATGGAATTCTGAAGATGCCAGAGGCTTCTAGAGGGGTAAAATGTGTTTTCTAAAAATATTTTCAAATGATTTTAAGGGTTTTAAATGAAAAAGAATTGAGTTTTGAAGAGAAAAGACCAAGGAGGCTTTTGCCAGGTTCGGCCGCCGAACATGGAAAGGCTTCGGGAGCGCCTTTGGCCTCTGAAAGTCTTGTTTGAACGAGCCAAGGTTCGGCCGCCGAAAGTCAAGTTCGGCCGCCGAACTTGCATGAGTTTAGGGGGCACGTTAGGCCGCCGGAGGTCTTCGACCAAGCCACCTATAAAGGGCCCTCAGATCGGAAATGGGTGAGTTTTCTCCCCATTCTCGAGCTCAGGTGAGTTTATGCCTTCCTTTGGTCATTTTCATGCTTCTTCTTCAATCCTTCACGTTTTTATGAGTTTATGTTGGTTTTGAAGAGCTTTAAAGCTTAAAAAGGAGTTTTGGGAGTTTTGGAGGCTTTTGGAGCTTGGATTCTCCACACCTCCGAGTTAGGGATTTCACCACCCTCGATCTCCAAGAGGTTAGTGTAGATCTTTACTTCCCTAGTGTTTTTATGAAGTTTTATGAAGGTTTTAATGGTAGAAATGGGTGGATATGCATGTTAGGATTTATGTGGGTTTTATGCCCAATGTATGTCAATGTATGATTATATGTGTTTATGTGATGATATGTTGTTAGTTTATGCTCCTTTATGCTTGTGGGAGTGAGTATGCATGTTTGGGAGAGAGTATGTAAGGATTTAGGGTGTTTTGAGTTTGGTTTTTGGCTTGGCAGAATCGGACCTGTCGTCCAGAGGGGACCAGGTTCGGCCGCCGAAAGGAGTTTCGGCCGCCGAACCTGCATGGGAGGCAGCCTTTCGGCTGCCGAAC
The DNA here is from genome assembly GCF_001659605.2 of Manihot esculenta. Taxonomy (NCBI): domain Eukaryota; kingdom Viridiplantae; phylum Streptophyta; class Magnoliopsida; order Malpighiales; family Euphorbiaceae; genus Manihot; species Manihot esculenta. The sequence goes on from NC_035173.2 coordinate 9,056,474, forward strand.
GTGCCCCCGAAGGAGGGACTTTCGTTTCTGTCCAGGGGTTTCGGCCGCCAAACCTGCCGCCGAACCTACCCGAGTTTCGTCTCTGGAAGGGACTTTCGGCCGCCGAAGGTGCCGCCGAAAGTGCCCTGTCCAGCCGTTTCTTGGGTGTTTTCTATGCATGTTTTAGTGATGTTTAGAGGGGTTTTTGGGGGTATGTTTATGAGTTGTTTAGAGTATGTTTGGCACCTCATTCGAGTCCACCTGTGTAGGATCGGACCCGAGAGACCGAGGAGGCCAGTAGTGCTAGCAGTTGCAGAGTCAGTCAGCGTCTGCCAGGAGGTGAGTAGAACTAAACCTAATCTTTATTTTATGAAATCAAATGCCTAAAGCATGCTCATGCATCATGTTTATATGTAATAGGTTGATTGCACTAGTTTCACGAATATGGCGCATTGCATTATTTGATGTTGTTTTCAGGAGGTTTGGACCAAGGCGACTTCAATAGCCCATATCTGTCATTGAGTCTTGGGTAAGTCCTTCGAGAGCCGGACAAGTACATGTAGGAAAGTCCTTGTGAGCTCTCTGTGGACTGGGCACCCTGTCATGTATGTTACAGGCCTATGCAAGCTCCTTTGGGGGAGCCGGGCATCGACAGAGGGATTCTTGAAGTCATGTCCGATCCTTGAGAGTAAAGGATGCTAGCAAAGAAAAGGAACTCTCAAAAACAATCAGTGGGGAATATTTATCTGCATGAGCCCCGAGACGGACCAGGTTATGTGATTTCTTTGTGTTCTGACGCATTTCATGAGAGCATGTAATTAATGAACTGTTTTCTATGTTTCTACTCACTGGGCTTTTTAGCTCACCCCTCTCCCCTAACCCCAGGTTTGCAAGTTTAAGTCAGAGCTCAGAAGTCAGCAGGGTAAAGATTAAGTGACGTATGTTTGTAATGTGGTAGTTTATGTTTATGTTACAGTTTAGTAGTTTTAGAAGTGGACATGTAATATAAGTTGATGTAATGTAAATTGAGATAATGTATGTAACTGATAGTAGAGTTAATGTTTATGGATTAGAGTGTGCTTGGCCCTACAGATTGGTTAATCCCTGTTGATGCATGGTTGAGATGAGAACCAGGCTTGATGTCTGTAATGTTGACCCAGCCAGAGCATTTGATGAGGGCTCTAGCATGGGAAGGTTTATGTTCACAGTTATGTTGTAGCATACGGATCAAGCTTGGTGTATGTTCAGATTTCAGGTTTTATGTCTAAGTTTTTATGTTAAAGTTTTGATCATGCATGGGATTTTACCAGGTAATAGTATGTATGTTTGGCTTGCTACGGGTCCCGGCGGCCTTAAGCCGATCTGGATCCTAGCGCCGGTGGCGGTTCGGGCCGTTACGGTAGGGTATCGGTTTCCGGGCTGTTACAGAATGGTATCAGAGCCTAGGGTCTCAAGAGTACGGTGTGTTGCACATCGGAAGGAGGTTGTGCTAGACGTTATAGGAGGGCAAGCACATTAAGAAAGATCAAAATCATGTCCACTAGGATAGGATGTTGAGTCCTGTCTTGATTGATGATGTGTAATGCCATGTGTGTTGCATGTGCATTTATGTTTGTATTATGGATGTTGATAGTCCCTTAGCTGCGAAATGGCATAATATGTACTGATATGAGATGAGCTGAGAGACCAGGTATGGCCTTTGGCACAGTTGGTCAAGGCATGTTCTGCTATGTTGTAGGCTATAGGTGACAGGTTCATCCATGATATATATTGCATGAGGGGTCATGTGTTTGTCACATGGACCATATGATATGATGCATGCTATGTGTTATGATGCCATGCTATGTGATGTGATGCTTATGTGTACCGGTGCGCTTGTTGTGTTTTCAGAAGAACTGAAGATGCAAGGTGCTAGTCGATCTGTGGAGTCAGATCCGTCTGAGTGGGAAGGTACGGAGACCTTTCCTCCCGTTCTGCCAGGAGTACAGTCAGGTATGGTTGGCAGTGGGGAAACGTCAAGAGACCCTGGAAGGTCTGTTGATGTCAGCAGAGGAGGAGTGGTGCAGAGGAGGGACATAGGTGTGCAAGTGAATATGGATGAGGACTGCATGGGAGAGTCTAAGGATTCTGAGAGTTCAAGTTCAAGGGAAGTTGATCCCTCCATGCTGAGTACAGCCGCCAAGAGAGGTAGAAGGGGGAGAAGAACCCCTAAGCAATGGGGCAGAACTAGGAAGGGTAGGTTGTGGAAGAGGTTTAGGCTAGATGCTGAAGATGGTTCGAGTTCTGGTCGCGACACTACAAGATGTATGAGGTGCGGAAGGTCGCACAAGGGAGTCTGCCGTTATGGGACAACAGCTTGTTTTAGGTGCGGACAGGAGGGACACATAGCACGTGAGTGTCCTACTGCACCCAGGATGGTACGGTCCCAGCGGTTAACTCCAAGTAATGTGGCTCAGACCAGTGAGCAAGGAAGGGGAGCAGACACATCAAACACGGTGATGCCAGGTACGCTCACTTTTGAATGTTCTGATGTGTGTGTTTTGTGAACCCTAGTGATTTTCTCTTTCTTTAGTTCTCTAGGAGCCGTCGAGAGGTTGAGTTAATAGCTTCTGGGCTAGAGTGTTTTCTTTGGGTCAGTGGACTCATGTGTGATCCATCTGTGGCAGAGTCAGTCTGCCGGTCCAGTTCAGTGTCAGTTGAGGGTAGATGCCTTCCACCCGAATTTGAGGTCTTAGATTTGACTGTCTGGACGTCAGTTTAGGGTTGGACTGGGTTTTTCTACTCGTAGTGCTATCTTGGTCTGTAGAGATAAGGTAGTCAAGTTCAGAGGACAGGATGGGTTAGAGGTAGTCTTCTGAGGGAACACAGTAGGGATGCCTAGAGGTTTGATGTCAGCCTATCAGGTTCGTAGGGTACATAGGAGGGGTTGTCAGAGGGTTCTAGCTCTTGTTTGAGAGTTTAGCCGTCAGGTCAGGGAACCAGCCTCAGTGTTAGTTGTTAGAGAGAGTTCTTAGATGTCTTCCCAGGCGAGTCGTCAGGTTTACCATCTGTCAGGGAGTTAGAGTTTGGTATAGGAGTGGTGTCTTGTAACGACCCGGAAACCGGACCGCTACCGGCGCTAGGATTCAGGTCGGCTTAAGGCCGCCAGAACCCGTAGCAAGCCAAACATATATCCTGTGAACCTGTTTAATCCCATACATGGTCAACAACATACATAAAAATTTAAAACTTTTCTTTCATTCAAACATTTCTTTGCCAAGCCTAGCCTGTGCATACACAAACAGAACATAAACCCCTCATTGGAGTCCTCGTCAAATACTCCAATGGGGTAACATAACATAGGCTTGGATTACATAGGCATCATAAAAACATTATATCTCATATAAGACCATGTGTACAGGGAATACAACAGATTCTAGTCAAGCACATTATCAAACTTACATTACATTACATCTCATACTTTTACATTACCAACAAACCATGTCCACAGCTAAGCTATTACATAAACTTCTCTTACTCTGCTGACTTCTCTATCTACTCTGCACCTGCAAGACTGGGGTTAGGGGAGAGGGGGTGAGCTATAAAGCCCAATGAGCAGAAACTAAAAACATTTGCTTTAATTCCTCCATTTTTAGGTATATTATTATTCATTTTATTATTATTATTATTATTATTATTATTATTTAACTTTTCTTTCTTTTTCTTATTCATGCTTTCATGAAATGCAACACATCACAGCTAATCACATAAAGGATGGTATTGTCACCATTAGTCCTCAACATCTCCAAATGCCAGGGGCGTAGAATGGGCCTCACTGGTCTTTCTCTTACATATCATAACATTCCAAAATGCCAGGGGCGTAGAATGGGCCTCGCTGGTCTTTCTCTTACATAGTGCCAGGGGCGTAGAATGGGCCTCGCTGGTCTTCCATAACATATCATCATAACATAGCATCAGAGGACTATGGATCACCCAACAACCATCCACATCAACATCAATTTATGCAATGCAGCATATTCGTGAATTCTAATGCAAACATCCTGAAATATTGCATGGCATAATGATGCATGGGAAATGCTTTATGATTCATTCATTTATTCATTTACTTTACTTTAAAACTTAAGGGATTGTTCCACTCACCTGGTGACTGAAGCTTAACAACGAACTCTGAACGACTATCTCACAACCGGGGGTCTCGGTTCCTCGGGTCCGAACCTACACAGGTGGACTCAAATGAGGCACCAAACATCAAGAACATAACTCTAAACATACCCCCAAAAACCTCCTAAAAACACCTCAAAACACTCCTAGGAAGCATGCAAGAAAAGGCTGGACAGGGCACTTTCGGCGGCACCTTCGGCGGCCGGAAGTCCCTCCAGAGCCGAAAGTCAGGCAGGTTCGGCGGCACCTTCGGCGGCCGAAACTCCCAGACAGAGACGAAACTCATGCATGTTCGGCGGCACCTTCGGCGGCCGAAAGTCTCGGACAGAGCCGAAACTCCAACTTTCGGGGGCAAGCTTCGGCAGCCTAAAGCTGCCTCTCAAGCCATGTTCGGCGGCCGAAACTCCCTTCGGCTGCCGAACCTGGTTTCTGCCAAAGGGCAGAAACTTGGCTTCCTTAAGCATTTTGCCCATAAGCTCACCAATCATGCATAAACTTGTTCTAAAACATGCATAAACACCATACATCACACCTAGGGGTCTCAAACTATCAAATACCCCAACTACAACACTTCAAGCATACTCAAACAACATACATTGTTCATTAAAACATAAAAACCCATAAACTCATCAACAAGCCTAAACATGCATCTCTACCCATAAAACAACTTAAAACTTACTTAAAACACATGAGGAGCTTAAGATCGGCTCTTACCTCTTGAAGATCGAGAGGGAGACGACCTAAACTTGGAGATCCACGAAAATGAGCTCCCGAGTTCCCAAAGCTCCAAAACTTGGTTTAAATGCTCTAAACTTGCAATGTGAGTTTAAAACTCAAGGAAAATGGAAGAGATTTGGAGGAAGAACACAAGATTTGCAAAGGGAAGGTCGGAAGCTTGCTGTGGCCGAAAATGGGAGAAAGCTCGCCCATTTCGGCTAAGTGCCCCTTTTATAGGTGGCTGGCCAGGCCACGTTCGGGGGCCGAATGTGCCTCCGCATCCATGCAATGTTCGGCGGCCGAACTTGGCTTTCGGCGGCCGAACCTGGACTTCCCTAACTCATGCTTTCGGGGGCCTAACGTGCCTCCAAAACGCATGCATGTTCGGCGGCCGAACTTGACTTTCGGCGGCCGAACCTGGGTTTTCCTCCAAAGACTTCTCATGCAAAAACTCATTTAATTTTCATACTTAAAACCATGAAATGCTTTAAAACATTTTATGAAAACATGTTTCTACCCTACTAGAGGCTTCCGACATCCGAGATTCCACCAGACGGTAGGAATTCCGATACCAGAGTCTAGCCGGGTACTACATTCTCCCCCCCTTAAGAACATTCGTCCCCGAATGTTTCTCACTAGCACACATAGCATGGCATAGAATATAACACACATACAAGGCACATAAACACATAGGGATCTAACCTTCAAAGAGATGAGGGTACTGCTGGAGCATAGACTCTCGTGTCTCCCAAGTGCATTCTTCCAAGTTGTGGTGGTTCCACAGGACTTTCACCATCGGGATTTCCTTGTTTCTTAACTTTCTGATCTGGGTGTCTATGATCCGCACTGGCTGTTCAACATAGGTGAGATCCTCCTGGACCTCCACATCAGGCTCATTAAGAACCTTGCTCGGATCTGACACAAACTTCCTCAACATGGAAACATGGAAAACCGGATGGATTCTCTCTATAGAAGCAGGTAAATCCAGCTTGTACGACACATTCCCAATCTTTTGCAAGATTTCAAAGGGTCCGATGTATCGTGGGGCTAGCTTACCTTTCTTCCCGAACCTAACCACTCCCTTCATTGGAGACACCTTGAGCAATACCAGGTCCCCCTCCTGAAACTCTAACTGCCTTCTGCGGATGTCTGCATAACTCTTTTGTCTGCTTGCAGCAGCCTTGATTCTTTCTCTGATTATTGGTACCACCCTGCTGGTGATCTCTACTAGCTCAGGCCCTGCCAAGGCCTTTTCTCCAACTTCTTCCCAGCAAACAGGTGACCTGCACTTCCTCCCATATAAAGCTTCATATGGAGCCATCCCGATGCTAGCATGATAGCTGTTATTGTAGGCGAACTCCACTAAGGGTAGATGTTGCCTCCAAGAACCGCCAAAATCTAGCACACACATTCTGAGCATATCTTCTATTGTCTGGATGGTCCTCTCTGACTGTCCATCAGTCTGGGGATGGAAGGCAGTACTGAAGTCTAACCTGGTACCCATAGCACTCTGCAGACTCCGCCAAAGCCTGGAAGTGAACTGGGGCCCTCTATCAGACACTATAGACACTGGAACCCCGTGCAGCCTGACAATCTCATCCACATACACCTGCGCCAACTTGTCCACAGAGTAGCCACTCCTGACAGGGATGAAGTGAGCAGATTTGGTGAGTCTGTCCACAATCACCCATATGGAGTCCACTCTGTTGGACGTCGCCGGTAACCCTACTACGAAGTCCATAGCTATGTTTTCCCATTTCCATTCTGGAATCGGTAGCGGGTTAAGCATTCCAGCTGGCTTCTGATGTTCCAGCTTCACCCTCTGACACACTTTGCAGGCTGACACGAACTGTGCCACTTCTTTCTTCATCGCTGGCCACCAATAAACTTTCTTCAAATCTTGATACATCTTGGTGGCTCCGGGGTGAATGCTGTATCTTGCATTATGAGCCTCTCTCATAATGTCTCCTTTTAGCCCTATGTCATCTGGTACACATAATCGACTCCCATAGCGGAGGATCCCCTTGTTGTCAAATCTGAACTCATCATTCTGGCCTGACTGAACGGTCCTGGCAATCTTCACTAACTCGGGGTCCTCATGCTGTTTTTGAGCGACTTGCACAAGGAACACGGGTGTCACTTTCATCTGAGCCAACAAGGCACCTGTACCCGACAACTCTAACTGTAGCCCTTCTTCGATGAGCTTGTAGAACTCCTTTACTACTGGTCTTCGTTCTGCTGTGATGTGGGATAGACTGCCGAGTGATTTCCGGCTTAAGGCATCAGCTACAACATTAGCCTTACCCGGATGATACTGGATTTTGCAATCGTAGTCACTGAGCAGTTCTACCCATCTTCTCTGTCTCAAATTCAAATCTCTTTGACTCAGGATGTACTGCAGGCTCTTATGATCTGTGAAGATCTCACATTTTACCCCATAGAGGTAGTGCCTCCACATCTTGAGTGCAAAGATTACTGCTGCCATCTCCAGGTCGTGTGTGGGGTAATTCAACTCATGCTTCTTCAGCTGCCTAGAAGCATAAGCAATCACCCTCTCATTCTGCATCAGTACACAACCCAGTCCCACACGGGACGCATCACAAAAGACTGTAAAGTCCTCATCACTAGATGGCAGAGCTAAAACTGGTGCTGAAGTCAACCTCTTCTTAAGTTCTTCAAAACTCTCTTCGCACTGGTCGGTCCACAGAAACTTCTGATTCTTCCTGGTTAACCTGGTCAGAGGAGCTGCTATCTTTGAGAAGTCCTGAACGAACCTCCTGTAGTAACCTGCCAAACCCAAGAAACTTCTAATCTCTGTCACTGAAGTGGGTCTAGGCCAGTTAGCCACAGTTTCTGTCTTCTTGGGGTCCACCTCAATACCATTTTCTGACACTACATGCCCCAAGAACGAAATGCTCCTCAGCTAGAATTCACATTTAGAGAACTTGGCATACAAGCCATGTTCCCTCAAAGTCTGCAAGACCAACCGCAGATGATGGGCATGCTCTTCTGCATTTCTGGAATACACTAAGATATCATCTATGAAGACAATAACGAAGTGATCCAGGTATTGGCTAAATACTCTGTTCATGAGATCCATGAATGCTGCAGGGGCGTTTGTTAACCCGAACGGCATCACTAGGAACTCAAAATGCCCATATCTGGTCCTGAATGCTGTCTTTGACACATCTTCATCTCTGATCCTCAGCTGATGATACCCAGATCTCAGATCTATTTTGGAGAAACAACCTGCTCCTGCTAGCTGGTCGAATAGATCATCGATCCTAGGCAACGGGTACTTGTTCTTGGTAGTAACCTTGTTCAACTGTCTATAGTCGATACAAAGTCTGAGGGATCCATCCTTCTTTTTCACGAACAACACTGGAGCACCCCAAGGTGAGGCACTCAGTCGGATGAAACCCTTGTCTACCAGCTCTTGCAACTGTTCTTTAAGCTCTTTCAGCTCTGCTGGCGCCATCCTGTAGGGAGGGATAGAGATCGGTCTGGTTTCTGGCATCAATTCTATTTCGAACTCTATCTCCCTAGGAGGCGGTAAACCTGGCAGCTCGTCTGGGAAAACATCTAAGAACTCTCTAACCACAGGCACCGAGGCGGGCTCTCTGACATCTCTGTCTAGCTCTCTCACATGAGCTAGATAACCCTGACAACCCCTCCTAAGCAGCCTATGAGCCTGTAGGGCTGATATCAAACCTATAGGTGTACTCCCCCTGTCTCCTCTAAAGACAACCTCTGACCCATCCTGACATCTGAACTTAACTACCTTGTCTCGGCAATCCAAGGTAGCACCATGGGTAGATAGCCAATCCATCCCTAGAATGACGTCAAAATCTGTCAAGTCTAGAACCACTAGGTCGGCGGATAGGCATCTTCCCTCTATGAAAACTGGACTGTACTGGCAGACTGACTCTGCCACTGACGGGTCACATTTGGGTCCGCTAACCCATAGGGGACACTCTAACCCAGAGACCATCAAACCCAACCTCTCGACCGCTCTCGGAGAAACAAAAGAATGGGATGCACCCGGGTCCATTAAGGCATAAACATCTGAACAACCAATGATGATATTACCTGACACCACGGTGTTGGATGCGTTTGCCTCCTGCTGCGTCATTGTGAAGATCCGTGCTGGAACTGACGGACCTTCCCCTCTGTAAACTGATGAAGAAGAGGCTGACCCTCTCCCTCGGCCTCTGCCACTAGCCTGTGTTGCGGCTGAAGCTGCTGGCTGTGCTACGCTACCCGAAGTTGTCTGCTGGGGCTGTGCCGTAGGAACTGCTCTCGGACATTCCCAAGACATATGTCCCTCTTGCCCACACCTGTAGCAGGCTGTCGTCCCAAACCGGCATACCCCCCTGTGTAGCTTACCACACCTTGCACACACTGCATTATCAGCCCCAGAGCTTGAGCCACCTCCTAATCCCAGACCTGATTTGATCTTGCTCCAGAACTTATTCTTCTTTGGTTTCTTAGTGGTACTGCCCCACTTCTTACTAGCTGAACTCAAGGATGAAGGGTCTATCCTTCCCCCACCTGGGGTCTTAGAACCAGAAGGTTGTGCCACTGACTGCTTGACTTTTCCCTCTATTACGGCACTAGCCTCCATTCTCCTGGCCATGTCTATAATGGCATGGAAACTTTCTCTATCAGCTGACTGAATCAAAGAGGAATACCTGGAATTGAGCCTCATGATATACCTCCTCGACTTCTTCGGATCTGTGTCCAGATGTTGCCCAGCAAACGGCAACAACTCTAAGAATCTATCGGTGTACTCATCGACACCCATCTCATCTGTCTGCTTCAGCTGTTCAAACTCAATCACCTTCAGCTCCCTGGAACTGTCAGGGAAAGCCCATCCTGCGAACTCATTCGCAAACTCCTCCCATGACAGACTGTCCACCCTTGGTTTCACATAGTTCTTGAACCACTCTCGTGCCTTCTTGCATTTCAGAGTGAAACCAGCCATCTGAATGGCTCTACTGTCATCAGCCCCTATCTCATCTGTAATTGTTTTGACCTTTTCCAGGTACACAAACGGATCATCACCGGTATCAAACTGGGGAGCACCCAACTTCATATAGTCGGTCATCTTGGCCTTGCTCCCTCCAGATGAGGTAGGTTGAGGTCTTTGGGTTTCTGTAACTGCGGTTTCTGCTGGTGGTGGAGGTGCGGCATCCCCTGGGATAGGGTTTGCTGTGCCTGGATGGAAGGATGGAGGTGGGTACATAGGGTACTGTGGATACTGTGGGTAGAAAGGTGGGTATGGCATGTGAGAAGGGTAAGGATTAAAACTGGGGTAATCCGATGTACCTCCCATCGAATACCCGGGGTATGGTGAAAAAGGTGGGTACTGGGGTGGTGGAACAAACCCCGAGGCCTGAGTGCCTCCCTGAGACTCACCCATGCCCTCTTCTGGCATGCTCACACCAAGACTACCATCCCTCCTCTGGTCCACATCCATCTCTTCTCCCACATCCACTGACCTGCCTCCTTGAACCGTTCCTCTTACTGATCTGTTTCTACCCAGATCCAGAGATCTTCTAGGGTCTCCCACTGCTCTGTCCCTGTTGGACCTACTTGACATTGCCCTTGGCAATGCTGGAGGACGGGCGCTCGTGCCCTCCTCCTCCGGTGGTACTCGAGTCAATCTAGCTGATCGACGAGTTCCTCGCATTCTGTTTACTGAAAAACAGCACAGATAACAAAACATTAGCATCCAATGGTTCATGTGGAAACACATGAACCCACATCATATACATAGCATATCTCATGGCATATCATACTTACATTCTAGACAGGACTCTACATCCTATCCTAGTGGACATGATTTCCTATTGTGCTTGACTTTCTATCACATCTATGAGCTCGACACTCTAGGTCCGACCATATGAACCTAGGGCTCTGATACCACTCTGTAACGACCCGGAAACCGGACCGCTACCGGCGCTAGGATTCAGGTCGGCTTAAGGCCGCCAGAACCCGTAGCAAGCCAAACATACATCCTGTGAACCTGTTTAATCCCATACATGGTCAACAACATACATAAAAATTTAAAACTTTTCTTTCATTCAAACATTTCTTTGCCAAGCCTAGCCTGTGCATACACAAACAGAACATAAACCCCTCATTGGAGTCCTCGTCAAATACTCCAATGGGGTAACATAACATAGGCTTGGATTACATAGGCATCATAAAAACATTATATCTCATATAAGACCATGTGTACAGGGAATACAACAGACTCTAGTCAAGCACATTATCAAACTTACATTACATTACATCTCATACTTTTACATTACCAACAAACCATGTCCACATCTAAGCTATTACATAAACTTCTCTTACTCTGCTGACTTCTCTATCTACTCTGCACCTGCAAGACTGGGGTTAGGGGAGAGGGGGTGAGCTATAAAGCCCAATGAGCAGAAACTAAAAACATTTGCTTTAATTCCTCCATTTTTAGGTATATTATTATTCATTTTATTATTATTATTATTATTATTATTATTATTATTTAACTTTTTCTTTCTTTTTCTTATTCATGCTTTCATGAAATGCAACACATCACAGCTAATCACATAAAGGATGGTATTGTCACCATTAGTCCTCAACATCTCCAAATGCCAGGGGCGTAGAATGGGCCTCACTGGTCTTTCTCTTACATATCATAACATTCCAAAATGCCAGGGGCGTAGAATGGGCCTCGCTGGTCTTTCTCTTACATAGTGCCAGGGGCGTAGAATGGGCCTCGCTGGTCTTCCATAACATATCATCATAACATAGCATCAGAGGACTATGGATCACCCAACAACCATCCACATCAACATCAATTTATGCAATGCAGCATATTCGTGAATTCTAATGCAAACATCCTGAAATATTGCATGGCATAATGATGCATGGGAAATGCTTTATGATTCATTCATTTATTCATTTACTTTACTTTAAAACTTAAGGGATTGTTCCACTCACCTGGTGACTGAAGCTTAACAACGAACTCTGAACGACTATCTCACAACCGGGGGTCTCGGTTCCTCGGGTCCGAACCTACACAGGTGGACTCAAATGAGGCACCAAACATCAAGAACATAACTCTAAACATACCCCCAAAAACCTCCTAAAAACACCTCAAAACACTCCTAGGAAGCATGCAAGAAAAGGCTGGACAGGGCACTTTCGGCGGCACCTTCGGCGGCCGGAAGTCCCTCCAGAGCCGAAAGTCAGGCAGGTTCGGCGGCACCTTCGGCGGCCGAAACTCCCAGACAGAGACGAAACTCATGCATGTTCGGCGGCACCTTCGGCGGCCGAAAGTCTCGGACAGAGCCGAAACTCCAACTTTCGGGGGCAAGCTTCGGCAGCCTAAAGCTGCCTCTCAAGCCATGTTCGGCGGCCGAAACTCCCTTCGGCTGCCGAACCTGGTTTCTGCCAAAGGGCAGAAACTTGGCTTCCTTAAGCATTTTGCCCATAAGCTCACCAATCATGCATAAACTTGTTCTAAAACATGCATAAACACCATACATCACACCTAGGGGTCTCAAACTATCAAATACCCCAACTACAACACTTCAAGCATACTCAAACAACATACATTGTTCATTAAAACATAAAAACCCATAAACTCATCAACAAGCCTAAACATGCATCTCTACCCATAAAACAACTTAAAACTTACTTAAAACACATGAGGAGCTTAAGATCGGCTCTTACCTCTTGAAGATCGAGAGGGAGACGACCTAAACTTGGAGATCCACGAAAATGAGCTCCCGAGTTCCCAAAGCTCCAAAACTTGGTTTAAATGCTCTAAACTTGCAATGTGAGTTTAAAACTCAAGGAAAATGGAAGAGATTTGGAGGAAGAACACAAGATTTGCAAAGGGAAGGTCGGAAGCTTGCTGTGGCCGAAAATGGGAGAAAGCTCGCCCATTTCGGCTAAGTGCCCCTTTTATAGGTGGCTGGCCAGGCCACGTTCGGGGGCCGAATGTGCCTCCGCATCCATGCAATGTTCGGCGGCCGAACTTGGCTTTCGGCGGCCGAACCTGGACTTCCCTAACTCATGCTTTCGGGGGCCTAACGTGCCTCCAAAACGCATGCATGTTCGGCGGCCGAACTTGACTTTCGGCAGCCGAACCTGGGTTTTCCTCCAAAGACTTCTCATGCAAAAACTCATTTAATTTTCATACTTAAAACCATGAAATGCTTTAAAACATTTTATGAAAACATGTTTCTACCCTACTAGAGGCTTCCGACATCCGAGATTCCACCAGACGGTAGGAATTCCGATACCAGAGTCTAGCCGGGTACTACATGTCTGGACGCAGAACCATTTCTTTCCCTCTCTATAGGATGGCGCCTGCATAGAGAGAGGTAGCAGTAGAGTAGAGGCGAGACTTGGTAGACAAGGGGTTTTATCCGACCTAGTACCTTACCCTGGAGTGTTCCAGTGTTTTTGTGGGAAACGAAGAATGAATCCTTGAGACCTTGTAACGACTGTAAGCAGTTGACTGAGGTCACTACCAAGAGCAGGTATTCCCATGCGGGATGGATGATCTATTGGGACAGCTAGTAGGAGCTGGTTGTTTTCCAAGTTAGATCTGAAATTCGGGTACTACCTGTGAGAGTTAGAGTTAGTTTTGGGTTAGCAGTGAGAAGAAGCCAGTTAGTAAAGATGAGAAGAGAAGAGAAGAGTAAGGATCATAGTAGCGCAGCGGAAGCTAGTGGAGTTCGGGAGTAGGTTGAGTACTGCTAAGGTGTTTCTTTTGGAGACCCTGGAGTTTTACTCCAGCAGTGCCTGTGTCTCTCTTTCAGGAGAGAGATTTTTAGGTTTTGCTTGCATGTTTATGTATGATTGATGTTATGTTTTATGCTATGCCGTGTTTTTATGTATGTATGTTTGTGGAACATTCGGGGACGAATGTTCTTGAAGGGGGGAAGAATGTAATACCCGGCTAGATTCCGGCATCGGAATCCCTACCTTCCGGCGGAATCTCCGTTGGAATATGGAATTCTGAAGATGCCAGAGGCTTCTAGAGGGGTAAAATGTGTTTTCTAAAAATATTTTCAAATGATTTTAAGGGTTTTAAATGAAAAAGAATTGAGTTTTGAAGAGAAAAGACCAAGGAGGCTTTTGCCAGGTTCGGCCGCCGAAAGTGAAGTTCGGCCGCCGAACATGGAAAGGCTTCGGGAGCGCCTTTAGCCTCTGAAAGTCTTGTTTGAACGAGCCAAGGTTCGGCCGCCGAAAGTCAAGTTCGGCCGCCGAACTTGCATGAGTTTAGGGGGCACGTTAGGCCGCCGAAGGTCTTCGACCAGGCCACCTATAAAGGGCCCTCAGATCGGAAATGGGTGAGTTTTCTCCCCATTCTCGAGCTCAGGTGAGTTTATGCCTTCCTTTGGTCATTTTCATGCTTCTTCTTCAATCCTTCACGTTTTTATGAGTTTATGTTGGTTTTGAAGAGCTTTAAAGCTTAAAAAGGAGTTTTGGGAGTTTTGGAGGCTTTTGGAGCTTGGATTCTCCACACCTCCGAGTTAGGGATTTCACCACCCTCGATCTCCAAGAGGTTAGTGTAGATCTTTACTTCCCTAGTGTTTTTATGAAGTTTTATGAAGGTTTTAATGGTAGAAATGGGTGGATATGCATGTTAGGATTTATGTGGGTTTTATGCCCAATGTATGTCAATGTATGATTATATGTGTTTATGTGATGATATGTTGTTAGTTTATGCTCCTTTATGCTTGTGGGAGTGAGTATGCATGTTTGGGAGAGAGTATGTAAGGATTTGGGGTGTTTTGAGTTTGGTTTTTGGCTTGGCAGAATCGGACCTGTCGTCCAGAGGGGACCAGGTTCGGCCGCCGAAAGGAGTTTCGGCCGCCGAACCTGCATGGGAAGCAGCCTTTCGGCTGCCGAACGTGCCCCCGAAGGAGGGACTTTCGTTTCTGTCCAGGGGTTTCGGCCGCCGAACCTACCCGAGTTTCGTCTCTGGAAGGGACTTTCGGCCGCCGAAGGTGCCGCCGAAAGTGCCCTGTCCAGCCGTTTCTTGGGTGTTTTCTATGCATGTTTTAGTGATGTTTAGAGGGGTTTTTGGGGGTATGTTTATGAGTTGTTTAGAGTATGTTTGGCACCTCATTCGAGTCCACCTGTGTAGGATCGGACCCGAGAGACCGAGGAGGCCAGTAGTGCTAGCAGTTGCAGAGTCAGTCAGCGTCTGCCAGGAGGTGAGTAGAACTAAACCTAATCTTTATTTTATGAAATCAAATGCCTAAAGCATGCTCATGCATCATGTTTATATGTAATAGGTTGATTGCACTAGTTTCACGAATATGGCGCATTGCATTATTTGATGTTGTTTTCAGGAGGTTTGGACCAAGGCGACTTCAATAGCCCATATCTGTCATTGAGTCTTGGGTAAGTCCTTCGAGAGCCGGACAAGTACATGTAGGAAAGTCCTTGTGAGCTCTCTGTGGACTGGGCACCCTGTCATGTATGTTGCAGGGCTATGCGAGCTCCTTTGGGGGAGCCGGGCATCGACAGAGGGATTCTTGAAGTCATGTCCGATCCTTGAGAGTAAAGGATGCTAGCAAAGAAAAGGAACTCTCAAAAACAATCCGTGGGGAATATTTATCTGCATGAGCCCCGAGACGGACCAGGTTATGTGATTTCTTTGTGTTCTGACGCATTTCATGAGAGCATGTAATTAATGAACTGTTTTCTATGTTTCTACTCACTGGGCTTTTTAGCTCACCCCTCTCCCCTAACCCCAGGTTTGCAGGTTTAAGTCAGAGCTCAGAAGTCAGCAGGGTAAAGATTAAGTGACGTATGTTTGTAATGTGGCAGTTTATGTTTATGTTACAGTTTAGTAGTTTTAGAAGTGGACATGTAATATAAGTTGATGTAATGTAAATTGAGATAATGTATGTAACTGATAGTAGAGTTAATGTTTATGGATTAGAGTGTGCTTGGCCCTACAGATTGGTTAATCCCTGTTGATGCATGGTTGAGATGAGAACCAGGCTTGATGTCTGTAATGTTGACCCAGCCAGAGCATTTGATGAGGGCTCTAGCATGGGAAGGTTTATGTTCACAGTTATGTTGTAGCATACGGATCAAGCTTGGTGTATGTTCAGATTTCAGGTTTTATGTCTAAGTTTTTATGTTAAAGTTTTGATCATGCATGGGATTTTACCAGGTAATAGTATGTATGTTTGGCTTGCTACGGGTCCCGGCGGCCTTAAGCCGATCTGGATCCTAGCGCCGGTGGCGGTTCGGGCCGTTACGGTAGGGTATCGGTTTCCGGGCTGTTACAAGTGAGTTTTTAGACATTTTCCCAGATGAGCTGCCAGGTTTACCACCTGCTAGGGAGATAGAGTTTGAAATTGAGTTGATGCCTGGAACCAGACCGATCTCTATCCCTCCCTACAGGATGGCACCAGCAGAATTGAAGGAGCTTAAGGAGCAGTTGCAAGAGTTGGTAGATAAAGGCTTCATCCGACCGAGTACCTCACCTTGGGGTGCTCCAGTGTTGTTTGTGAAAAAGAAGGATGGATCCCTCAGACTTTGTATCGACTACAGGAAGTTGAACAAAGTCACTACCAAGAATAAGTACCCTTTGCCAAGGATCGACGATCTATTCGACCAGCTAGCAGGAGCAGGTTGTTTCTCCAAAATAGATCTGAGATCTGGGTACCATCAGCTGAGGATAACAGAAGAGGATGTGCCGAAGACCGCATTCAGGACCAGATATGGGCACTATGAGTTCCTTGTGATGCCGTTCGGGTTAACCAATGCCCTTGCAGCATTCATGGATCTCATGAACAGAGTTTTCAGTTAGTACCTGGATCACTTTGTTATTATCTTCATAGATGATATCTTAGTGTATTCCAGGAATGTAGAGGAGCATGCCCATCATCTGAGGTTAGTCTTGCAGACCTTGAGGGAACACGGCTTGTATGCCAAGTTCTCCAAGTGTGAGTTCTGGTTGAGGAGCATTTCATTCTTGGGGCATGTGGTATCAGAAAATGGGATTGAGGTGGACCCCAAGAAAGTGGAAGCTGTAGCTAACTGGCCTAGACCCACTTCAGTGACAGAGATCAAGAGCTTCTTGGGTTTGGCAGGTTACTACAGGAGGTTCATTCAGGTCTTCTCTAAAATTGCCGCTCCTATGACCAGACTGACTAAGAAGAACCAGAAGTTTGTGTGGACCAACCAGTGTGAGGAGAGCTTTGAGGAGTTAAAGAAGAGGTTGACTTCGGCACCGGTGTTAGCTCTGCCAGCGAGTAATGAAGACTTTGCAGTGTATTGTGATGCATCCCGTGTGGGACTGGGTTGTGTGTTGATGCAGAATGAAAGGGTGATTGCTTATGCTTCTAGGCAGCTGAAGAAGCACGAGCTGAATTACCCTACACATGACCTGGAAATGGCAGCAGTGATCTTTGCACTCAAGATGTGGAGGCACTACCTTTATGGGGTAAAATGTGAGATCTTCACGGATCATAAAAGCTTACAGTACATCTTGAGTTAGAGAGAGTTGAATCTGAGGCAAAGGAGATGGGTAGAACTGCTTAGTGACTATGATTGCAAGATCCAGTACCATCCGGGTAAGGCAAATGTTGTGGCGGATGCCTTAAGCCAGAAATCACTTGGCAGTTTGTCCCATATTTTCGCAGAAAGGAGACCAGTGGTGAGGCAGTTCTTCGAGCTCATTAATGAAGGTTTGCAGCTAGAGTTGTCTGGTACAGGTGCTCTAATAACCCAGATGAGAGTGACACCTGTGTTTTTGGAGCAGGTGGCTCAGAAACAGCACGAGGACCCAGAGTTAGTAAAGATTGCCAGGACTGTTCAGTCAGGCAAAAATGATGAGTTCAGATTTGACAGCAAGGGGATCCTCCGCTATGGGAATAGATTGTGTGTACCAGATGATGTGGGTCTGAAGGGAGACATTATGAGGGAAGCTCATAATGCCAGATACAGTGTTCACCCTGGAGCCACCAAAATGTATCAGGATCTGAAAAGAGTATATTGGTGGCCAGCTATGAAGAGAGAAATGGCACAATTTGTGTCAGCCTGCGAAGTATGTCAGAGGGTGAAGCTGGAACATTAGAAGCCAGCTGGAATGCTTTGTAACATCCTCTGGGCCCACAACAGTAGATATTGTCCGCTTTGGGTTCAAGGGCCTTGGCCCAGCCTTCCCCTCACGGTTTTGTTCTTGGGTCAAGGGATTTGATACCCTTTCTTCCCAAAACGCGTCTACTGTGGTCTCTTGGGGCTTGCCCTTATAAGGCGTCCCCCCTCCTTACCTCTTTCCGATGTGGGATACTTTCAATCCACCTCATAGGGCTTCTACCCCCCATAAGGCCTGAGCGTCCTCGCTCAGCACACCGTACTCATGAGGCCCAGGCTCTGATACCATTCTGTAACGACCCAAAAATCCGGACCGCTACCGGCGCTAGGATCCAGATCGGCATAAGGCCGCCGGGACCCGTAGCAAGCCTACTATGCATCCTGTACAGCTGGTATAATCCCAAACATGATCAAACATATCCATAAAACATTTAAAACTTTACCTTTAACCAGTTTGACCTGTGTATGCACTATGACTGAACTCATAGAACCCCTAGGGTCAGCATACCCTATGTCAAACTCGGTCCAACATATGTAACAACATAAAATAAAACTCATGTACAAAGGGATTATCCAACTCGGGCCAAGCACAATACTATAACTCTGAACATATAACATAATATCATTATGCAATACAACTCTTTTTACATCAATACATAACCTTACATTACATCATGTCCACTACTATTCTATTTCATAAACATGACCATGGACGTAACCTGCTGATCTCCTGACTATCTCTGACCCTGCAAACCTGGGGTTAGGGGAGAGGGGTGAGCTAAAAAGCCCAGTGAGCAGAAACCATAAAAGAAAACAGTTCATTTTAACGTATGCTATCATGGAATGCGTCACATCACAAATATATCACTTCAAGGATGAATCTGTCACCAATAGCCCTCTACATATCAATCTCGTACCATAACAAGTCAACAATACTCTATGCCAGGGGCGATACGGCCACGCCTGGACTTCATATGCTCTATGCCAGGGGCGATACGGCCACACCTGGACTTCTCATCTCATATCATATCGTACATGCCATATCATATCATTCCATATCATGTCATAACATACTGAGGGCTAGAGGATCATCCAGTATCCATCCACATCATTGTCATCGTATTATGCAATGCATCATATTCGTGAATTCTAATGCAAACAACCTATTGCATAACATGGTATTCATGATGCATGAACATGCTTGAACATGCTGAAAACATTTGATTTAAAACATAAGGGTTAGTTCCACTCACCTCTGGCTAGCTCTGGACTAACTCTGAAGCAGCTAACACTGCTAAACACCTCGGTTCCTCGGGTCCGATCCTACACAGGTGGACTCCAGTGAGGTGCCAAACATACTCTAAACAACTCATAAACAACTACCCAAAAACCCCCTAAAGCATCACTTAAACATGCATAGAAAACACTCAAGAAAAGGCTGGACAGGGCACTTTCGGCGGCACCTTCGGCGGCCGAAAGTCCCAGACAGAGACGAAAGTCAGGCAGGTTCGGCGGCACCTTCGGCGGCCGAACCCTCTCTCCAGAGACGAAAGTCAGGCACTTTCGGCGGCCGAACATTACCTTCGGCGGCCGAAAGTCTGCTTTCAAGCTAAAACTCAACTTTCGGGGGCAAGGTTAGGCGGCCAATCCCTGCATCCTCAGGCAGGTTCGGCGGCCGAAACCACCTTCGGCGGCCGAACCTGAGTTCATCCAGAACTCAGCCTTTATGCATTTCAAGCCTCCCAAACCTTCCATACACCCCAAAACAAGCACCCAACTTCTCAAACACATGCATACATCCTTAACCATGCACAAAGGAGCTCAAACAAGCTTAAACTCCCAAAAACAACATCTAAAGCATACATAGATAGTTTATGACCCATATAGGCTAAAACCACCAAAACAAACCAAACCTCACATACTCATTCCCAATCATGCATACTCTCTCCCATATGCTTAAGGGGCTTGAAAACTAACTTAAACCCCAACACAAACATCACAAGAATATACATTATCATACATTGGGCATAAAACCCACATGAACCCTAACATGCATATCTACCCATACTCAACCATCAAAACCTCTTAAAACTCACTTAAAACTTCATGAAACGTAAAAGAAAGCATAGATCCACACTTACCTCTTGAAGATCGAGGGTTTGTGCGAGCTCTAACTTAGAGATGGGAGGAAACTACTCCTTGGGTCTCCAAGCTCCCAAAACTTTGATCTAAGCTTGAAAACTCTTCAAAACAACCATGGAACTCATAAAAATACGAAGGAGATGAAGAGAAAACATGAAAATGACCAAAGGAGGACATGAACACACCTGAGCTCGAGAATGGGGAGAAATCTCGCCCATTTTCGGTCTGAGGGGCTTTTATAGGTGGCCAGCCAAACCTCCTTCGGCGGCCTAACGTGCATGCAAAACACCCCCATGTTCGGCGGCCGAACCTGGTTTGTTCAAACAAGGCTTTCGGAGGCCAAAAGCACTCTCAAAACCTTCCCATGTTCGGCGGCCGAACTTCACTTTCAGCGGCCGAACCTGGCAAAAACCTCCTTGGTCTTTTCTTTTCAAAACTCAAATCTGTTTCATTTTAAAACCATGAAATCAGTAAAAATCATTTTAGAAATCACATTTTACCCCTCTAGAAGACTCTGGCATCATCAAAATTCCATATTCCAACGGAGATTCCGCCGGAAGGTAGGGATTCCGATGCCGGAATCTGGCCGGGTATTACATGCTTAACCCGCTACCTATTCCAGAGTGGAAATGGGAGAATATAGCTATGGACTTCGTAGTGGGGTTACCGGCATCGTCCAACAGGTTAGACTCCATATGGGTGATTGTGGATAGACTAACCAAATCTGCTCACTTCATCCCGGTCAGGAGTGGCTACTCTGTGGACAAATTGGCGCAGGTATATATCGATGAGGTTGTCAGGTTGCATGGGGTTTCTATTTCAATAGTGTCTGATAGAGGACCCCAGTTCACCTCTAGGTTTTGACGGAGTCTGCAAAATGCTATGGGTACCAGGTTGGATTTTAGCACTGCTTTCCATCCACAGACGGACGGACAGTCAGAGAGGACCATCGAGACAATAGAGGATATGCTCAGAATGTGTGTGCTAGATTTCGGCGGTTCTTGGAGGCAGCATCTACCTCTAGTGGAGTTTGCCTACAATAACAGCTATCATGCTAGCATAAGGATGGCTCCATATGAAGCTTTGTATGGAAGGAAGTGCAGATCACCTGTTTGCTGGGAGGAAGTTGGAGAAAGGGCCTTAGCAGGGCCTGAGCTAGTAGAGATCACCAGCAGAGTGGTGCCCATTATCAGAGAAAGGATCAAGACTGCTGTGAGCAGGCAAAAGAGTTATGCAGATATCTGCAGAAGGCTAGTAGAGTTTCAGGAGGGGGATTTGGTATTGCTCAAGGTGTCTCCAATGAAAGGGGTGATTCGATTTGGGAAGAAAGGTAAGCTAGCTCCACGATACATCGGACCCTTTGAAATCTTGCAAAAGATCGGGAATGTATTGTATAAGCTGGATTTACCTACTTCAATGGAAAGAATCCATCCGGTCTTCCATGTTTCCATGTTAAGAAAGTTCGTGTCAGATCCGAGCAAGGTTCTTAGTGAGCTAGATGTGGAGGTCCAAGAGGATCTCACTTATGTTGAGCAGCCAGTGCGGATTCTTGACACTCAGATCAGAAAGTTGAGAAACAAGGAGATCCCGATGGTAAAAGTCCTTTGGAATCACCACAACATCGAAGAGTGCACCTGGGAGACACGGGAGTCCATGCTCCAACAATATCCTCATCTCTTTTAAAGTAAGTATTATGTGTTTTATATGAATGTTTATGTTTTATGCTATGCATGTGTTGTTTGGTGAACATTTGGGGACGAATGTTCTTAAGGGGGGGAGAATGTACTACCTGGCTAGACTCCGGTATCAGAATTCCTACCGTCCGGTGGAATCTCGGATATCGGAAACCTCTAGAAGGGTAAAAACCATGTTTTCATAAAATGTTTTAATGTATTTTATGGTTTTAAGTAAGAAGGAAATGAGTTTTATATGAAAATAACCTTGGAGGAAGACCCAGGTTCGGCTGCCAAACATGCATGCATTTCAGGAGTGCTTTAGGCCCCCGAAGGCATGAAAGAGGGAAGTCCAGGTTCGGCCGCCGAACCTTATGTTCGGCCGCCGAACATGGCATGCATGCGGAGGCACGTTAGGCCCCCGAAAGTGGCCTGGACAGCCACCTATAAAGGGGTCACCATGTCCGAACGGGTGAGCTTTTCTCCCCGTTTTCGGCCAAGGTGAGTTCTCTGCCGTCCCTCATCGATTTTGAGCTTCTTCCTTCGAATCTTCATGATTTTCTTATGATTTTTCACTTGGTTTTTGAAGATTTCGAGCTTAGATCGAAGTTGTGAAGCTTGGAGACCTCAGGAACCCATCCTCCCCAAATCTCCAAGTTAGGTCACACTCTTTCTCGATCTTCAAGAGGTAAGAGTTGATCTTGAGCTCATTTTATGTTTTAAGCAAGTTTTAAGAGGATTCATGGGGTAGAAATGCATGTTTAGGTTAGTTGAGCATTGTTAGGTTTTTATGTGAGTTTGGACAATGTAGGTTGCTGAGTTGCTTATTTTGTGTTGTTGTTGGGGTTTAGGTTAGTTTGAGACCCCTATGTGTTGATGTATGTGTGTATGCATGATTTGAGAGGGTTGGATGCATGATTGGAAGTTTGGGAGACATTTATGCATGTTGGAGTTGAGTTTATGCCCCTTTGGGAGAACTCAGGTTCAGCAGCCGAAGGGACTTTCGGCCACCGAACCTGCCTGTGGAGGCCAACTTTCAGCTGCCGAACCCTGCCCCCGAAAGTGGACTTTCGACTCTGGAAGGGAGTTTCGGCCGCCGAAGGTGCCGCCGAAAGTGGCTGAGTTTCGGCTCTGGAGGGACTTTCGGCCGCCGAAAGTGCCCTGTTCAGCCTTCCTTTGCATGATTTCTATGGTTGTTCTAAGATGTTTTAGGGGGTTTTTGGGGAGCAGTTTAGAGTTATGATAGTCTATGTTTGGTACCTCATTTGAGTCCACCTGTGTAGGTTCGGACCTGAGGAACCGAGGACCCCAGCAGTGAGTTAGCTGCTTCAGAGTCTTTAGAGCATCAGCCAGAGGTGAGTGGAATAAACTTTATGTTTTAAAGTAAATGAATTTTGAGCATGATACATGCATCACGTATGCCATGAGATATATTAGGTTGTTTGCATTAGAATTCACGAATATGTTGCATTGCACAATTTGATGATGATGTGGATGAATGTTGGATGATCCTTTGGTCCTCACTATGATATGATATGTTATGAGATGGTAATGATACGGTGAAAGACCAATGAGGCCCATTCTACGCCCCTGGCACTATGTAAGAGAAAGACCAGTGAGGCCCATTCTACGCCCCTGGCATTAATGGAATGTTATGTTATGTTATGCTATGTAAGAGAAAGACTAGTGACGCCTATTCTACGCCCCTGGCACTATTGGAATGTGTAGAGGGCTATAGGTGACAAATTCATCTTTGATATAATTTGTTTGTGATGTGTTGCATTTCATGAAAGCATGAAATTTAAATTGAACGTTTATTTATTCTGCTCACTGGGCTTTATAGCTCACCCCTCTCCCTTAACCCCCAGGTTTGCAGGTACAGGATAGACCAAGAGGTAAGCAGGAGTAGAGTCATGTTATATGTAATAGCTAGATGTGGACATGAACATGATGTAATGTAAAAGTATAGTTTAGAAATGTAATGTAATGATGCTTATGGAAGTTTAGAGTTGTGCTTGATCATAGTATGTTGTTAATCCCTTTTTAGTATACGATCTTAAATGTTTAATGATGATTATGTAAATCAAGCTTAATGTATGTTATGATACCCCATTGGAGTATTTGATGAGGACTCCATTGAGAGGTTTTATGTTATGATTTGTGCATGCACATATTAAATTTGGTAAAGGAACGAATGAATGAGTAAATGAGAAAGTTTAAAATTTTTTTTATGTATTTGTTGATCATGTATGGGATTAAACAGGTTTACAGGATGAATGTTTGGCTTGCTACGAGTCCCGGCGGCCTTATGCCGATCTGGATCTTAGCGCCGGTAGCGGTATGGAATTTCGGGTCATTACAACAGTCTACTCTACTGAAGGAAAAACAGTCCTTAAAGGACTTACATGTCTAGGGGCATTATCATCTACATTATTCCCTGTACTATCTACACCTACATTATTTACATTACTGTCTATGGGAGGCCCAGCACCTTCTGGCTCAGACCCCCCAGTACCCACAAAAGGCACGACCTCCAGCCCCCGAGACCCAGCATCTCCATCTCCCAGCTCGGCGCATCCTCAGAAGGCCCAGCTACAGTACGAGGAGCCCCTTTGGGCAAAGGCCTGTCATCCTCCCCGTAAAGCACCTCCTCGCCATCAGAGTCTTCCTCTGCAGCTCGGAGTTCAGCCAACGGGGTAGAGGGAGCGTATCTGGCTGTCCTTAGGCCCCGGTTGTACCCAGAGACGAACATGCGAAAGCCCTTGTTCCATATGGCTGTCTTCATTTCGTCAGAAGCTTTAAACTCCGCAAGTTGCTCCTCGCAGGCCTCAGCTACCATGGCTTTAAATTCAGAAGAACTCTTGTAATCCTGGAGGCGAGCTTCACAGGCCTGCTCGATCTCTTTTTTCAACTCGGGAGACTCTTCATACTCCATCAGACGCCTCTCACACTCCAGCTGGACCCTATCTTCAGCGAGTCTGACATCCTCGAGCAGGGCTGAGCATCTATGCTCCAAAGTCTTGACCTCATGGCAGAGCTTTTGATTGTGAAGTTTAGACTCCTCTGCCGCTGAGGCCAGATCTCTAATACGATTAGAACTCTTACTCAGCTCCTGCTCGAGAACCTCCACCCGAGCTAGGGCTCCCTCTTTTTGAATCTTCACCTTATCAAGGTGAGCCTGAGCTCCTTCAAAATCAGCCTTCAGGGCCTCATACTGGCGCCGGACCTCGTCCCTCTGGCTCACAGCCTCATCCCTTTCACGAAGGGTCTCCACCATAGAGGACAACTGCTTCAAGACTTCTTCACAGCGGACCTCAGCTGCGGCTGCCCTCTCGTCAGATTCCTTAAGAACCCTTTGAGTGTGAGACAACTCCGCTTCCAGGGACTTGACATGCTCCTGTGCCTCAGCTGTCTTCCCGTCAGCCCTTTTTAAGGCCTCCAGTACTGTGTGCAGCTCTATCTGGAGGGACCTAGAATGCTCTTGAGCTGCTGCAAGGTTGCTCCTGGCATCACTGGTCGCAGACAGGTTCTCCTCCAGACGCGCCTCCTCGATCCAACGATCAACAGATTCTCGGAGAGAGAGGTCACGAGCGTCCACCTCCATGAAGAGGCCCATCACCTAGTACAAAAAGAGAAAACTGTCAAAACAAAGAAACAAAGAAAATTGGAATACGAGCAGAAATCGGAACGAACAACTTACCATCAAGAGCATCTCCCTGATCCTATCTCCGAGCTCCCCTCGAGGTAGAGATCGGAAGGCTGCCTGCTCTCGTGTGAAGCCAGCCAAATGGCCGGTCAAAGCAAGCAGATGAGAGTCCGAAGCCTCCGTGATTCCCCCGAACATCCGCTCCCGCAAGATCTCCGCTACAACGCTCGCTGGAGTTTGATGAGTGATGTCCTTCGTGTTCAAAATGTCGTTTTAGGAGCAGACAACAGGGGTATCACAGGAACATCCTTCTTCTTTTCAAGAGGGGGGAGAGCTGGAGCTAATCCCTTGGAAGCTTCCTTTTTCTTTCCAATAGGAGGGAGAGCTGGAGCTGATCCCTTGGAAGCCCTGGATTTCTTCCGAGCAGGAGCTGGGGCGGACATTTCGAGGGGGGCAAGACGCTTGTCCCCAGCCTTCTCTGTGACACCCCCGTCATTAACAGGGCCGGATCCAACATCCCCAGGAGCAGGAGCATCTCCGGTAGGGGCCTCCTGGACATCTTCGTCTATAAGAATAACCTCCCTTCTTTTCCCTGGAGCTTCCTCTTCAGTAATGGGGCCTCGAGCCCCACCTTGGGGACCTCCTCCTCAGCAACAGTGGGGACTTCAAGCCCCACATCAGAAGCGTCCACAAGAGGAAGGACGGGATCCGTCCTCGCCAGCCCAGCGTCCTCAGCCACTTCAGAAATAATTCTTGGAGTCTCTTCTGTCCTCTCAGTAGAAGCACGTCGAGGCTGGGGGGCTTGAGAGGACTGGTGAGCTGAGCCCGACCTACTGCGACCAGAGGGACGAGATGATTGGCTACGTCGGGAGCTCGGTCTAGGAGCTTGAGAGGAGACCAGAGGAGGAGGAGGTTGGATAGCCGACTTGGAAGAGATAACTTCGGCCACCCTTTGAGTAGCCTCCCTCATGGATTGCCCAGCCAGGAGGGCATCCAGAGCAGCGTCCATGCTCTCCCAGGACAGCACGAGATTCTTGGGGGGTTTAATCTGGTCCATTTTCACTGAAGAAGCTGCAAGAGCCACAAAAATAAGGCAGGTTAGGACCATTCTCAGCAAAACGTCATAAAGACAAAATTAACGCAGGCAGATAAAATAAGATACCCGCGTCCTTAATATCCCGAAGGTTGGACGCGAACAAGCACTTTTCGACGTCATAGTTCTTCTCCACAGAAGTCAGTCGAAGGTATCCGACCTGGTCGGAAAGGCTCAACTGGGGCAGATCATTGCAACCCAGAGAGACATCCTCCCAGGGGAGATCAAACTCCCAAGCGAACCCCGTCTCCTTCTTCAACTCTACCACCAAAAACCCCTCTACCCAGCCTTTGATAGAGTCCTTATAGCCCGTGAAGATGGACAGTCCTCCTCGAGGGGCAAAGTAGTAAAATTTTTGGCTCGCTTTGACCAATCTGAAGAAGCTGACGAATAGATGAACCATGGGTGTGAACCCCCAGCTCAGACAAACAGATTCAAAGGAAGACATGAAAAGAATAGAGTTAGGGGTTAGCATTCGAGGAGTGATCTCGAAATACCGGAAGACCTCTTTGAAGAACGGAGAAAAGGGGAAAGACAAACCATACTCCCTCTACTTGAGGAAGAAGACTAGACTGACGTCTCTTTGAGGGTCGACTAGGCCAGGGGGAGAAGGATCAGGGAGAACAATCCTCTCATTCCGGTAAGGAGCCCAGATGTGAAAAAGAGGGGTATCAAGATATTCCCTGGAAATGAAACTCCTAATGTTGGACAGAGTGATGCTAGACTCTAGGTTGACGACATCGGGGAGTCCAGAGCTATCCATGGCAAAAGAAGAGGCGTACCTGGAGAATAAAGACAGGAAGGCAAAGACAGCAATGTGCTCGGGGAACAAAGGAATGCAAGAACTTGGAGAAGACAGAGGAAATTTGAAATCTGAAATGACAATAAGGTGAAAGGGTGTTCTGAGGCAAATCGTACTTAGACGGCACGGTCATAATGATTCTCAGTATTTACTCCCTCGCCAGTCGGACAATAACTGGCGAAAAGGTAAAGAGGTAATTGATGACCACAGCATTTCCTCACTCCGGTCTGGGGCCAGGCCCATGACAATAGCCCATTACTTAGAGGTACCCAAGCTACTCACACAAACTGGCTCCGGACCGCTCAGCCTCGTGACCGGGCTTCATCTGAATTTCTCAACCAGGCCGGTCCTGTAACGACCCCAAAATGGACCGTCACCGGCGCTAGGATTCAGGTCGGCTTAAGGCCGCCAGAACCTGTAGCAAGCCTGCTATACTCTCTGTGTACCTGTAAACTCATACATGATTATACATTTTCTGTGAAAATAAAAACTCTTTTCTGAACCAAGGCTTAACCTGTGCATGCACTATCTATGTACTCTGTACTCCCCTGACTAGAGCTTGCTCTAGATGGGTTAACTCATACCTGTTAAGCCTGGTGTGTCACATACAGTAAAACAGATATACATATACAGATCATGTTATGAACAACATCACTAAGTCAAGCACATTTCTAACTGTATACACAACTATTACATCTCTTTTATATTACATGTCCACTCTAAGCTATAACAAATCTCTTTACTCTTTCTGTACTCTGCTGGACTGTCCCTGTACACTGTACATTGAACCTGCAAAACTGGGGTTAAGGGAGTGGGATGAGCTCTATAGCCCAGTGAGTAGAACAGTAAAACATCTCATTAAAATATGATCTCATGGAATGCACCATATCACAGACAATCCACATCAAGGGTAAACCTGTCACCACATAGTCCCGGTAACTCTGCCGTGCCAGGGCGTAGAATCGAGCACCTGGTCTTCCTGTCATATATGTATATGTATCTATAACACATCTGTACTTACCATTGCCAGGGCGTAGTCAAAGGCTCCTGGACTTTACTACATACCTGCCAGGGCGTAGTCAAAGGCTCCTGGACTTCTCTGTACCTGCCAGGGCGTAGTCAAAGGCTCCTGGACTTCTCTCAGAGACTATTGGATCATTCAGCATTCACCCACATCAACAAATAACTATGCAATGCAACATATTCGTGAATGCTAATGCAAACAACCTACTATATACTCATGATGCATGAAGGATGCTAAAAGCAGTTAGTTCGCAATTAAAAGCTTTAAGTTTAGTTCCACTCACCTCTGGCTAACTGGACTGACTCTGCAGGCTTTGAAAACTCTAGAGCAGAACTCACTGCTGCTCTCTCTGGTTCCTCTGGTCTGTACCTATACAGATAGACTCAAATGAGGGACCAAACTAGCTTATAAACAATTCTACTAAACTCCCCAAGAATCCCCTTAAACTCACTCTAACATCCATGCAAAGCATGCAAAGGAAAGCTGGACAGGATACTTTTGGCGGCAGGTTCGACGGCCGAAAGTCCTCTCCAGAGACGAAACTCAAGCACCTTCGGCGGCCGAAACTCTACTTTCGGCAGCCGAACCCTTTCGGGGGCAAGTTTCGAAGGCCAAAAGGCACTCCAGAGACGAAAGTCTCTGTCCTTCGGCGGCCGAACTTCCCTCCAGAGCCGAAAGTCCAAAAGCTCGGGGGCAAGCTTGGGCAGCCGAAGCCACCTCCTCTCACCTCCTCAGGGGTTCGGCGGCCGAATGTACCTTCGGCTGCCGAACCTGAGTTCATCAGCAGGGCAGAAACTTGCCCTGCCTCTCGCTCAATGCACAAAACTCACTCCAACTCAAACACCTCAATTCCTCCACTTGCATACACTCATGTATATGCTCAAAGGGGTCAGAAACTACCTTAAAACCCCAAAACCACAACACAAACAACACAGAAGCAAGCTTTACTCACAAAATCATCAAAACCTCACAATTAACCCTATTCATGCAACTCTCCCCCAAAACCACATAAAACCTTCAGAAAACATAAAAACAAGCTCAGGATCTTCACTTACCTCTTGAAACCAAGAAGCTGAACGATCCTAACGTGGAGTTTTGGAGCACCTCTCCTTCAAACTCTCCAAACTTCACAACTTTGAGTTTTTAGCTTAAAACCTTCAAAATAACATAAAACCTAATCAACTCTTTGCAAGATTGGATGAAAACATGAAAGAATACTCACAAAGGACAGGGTCTCACCTCAGCAAGTGAAAGAAAATGGTGATGTTTATCCTTTCAACCGATTGAGGGCCATTTATAGTGGCTGGCCAGACCTCCTTCGGCGGCCACACGTGAAACCGAAAGCCATTCATGTTCGGCGGCCGAACCTGGCTTTTCTGCCTTGGTTTATTTCACTCAAAAACTCATTTTCTTATGCTTTAAAACTATGAAACATACCAAAACATATTAGAAAAACATCACTCTAACCCTTCTAGAGACGTCCGACATCCGAAACTCCATCGGAAAGTAGAATTCCGATGCCGGACTCTAGCCGGGTATTACATTCTCCCCCCCTTAAGAACATTCATCCTCGAATGTTCCTAAAACAAACAATTAACACAGAAGGAGGAAACTAACCTCAAAACAAATATGGATACTGCTGGAGCATAGATTCCCGCATCTCCCAGGTGCACTCTTCTAGATTATGGTGGTTCCACAGAACTTTCACCATTGGGATCTCTTTGTTCCTTAGCTGTCTGATCTGTGTGTCCAGAATCCGCACTGGCTGCTCTATATAGGTGAGATTTGTAAGAATCTCCACCTCAGGCTCACTCAGAACCTGATTCGGATCTGACACAAACTGTCGTAGCATAGAAACATGAAATACCGGGTGAATTCTCTCCATAGAAGCAGGTAAATCCAGCTTATACGACACATTTCCTATCCTCTGCAAAATCTCAAAGGGTCCAATGTATCGTGGAGCTAACTTACCTTTTTTTTCCAAAACGAACCACTCCTTTCATTGGAGACACTTTTAGCAATACCCAATTACCCTCCTGGAACTCTAACTGCTTTCTGCGAACGTCTGCATAACTTTTCTGTCTGCTCTGAGCTGTTCTGATTCTCTCTCTGATCATGGGCACCACTCTACTGGTAATCTCTACTAACTCTGGCCCTGCAAGAGCCTTCTCTCCTATTTCTTCCCAGCAAACAGGTGATCTGCATTTCCTCCCATACAAAGCTTCATAAGGAGCCATCTCTATGCTAGCATGATGGCTGTTATTGTAGGCAAACTCCACCAAAGGTAGATGCTGCCTCCAAGAATCGCCAAAGTCTAACACACACAGTCGAAGCATATCCTCTATGGTCTGGATGGTATTTTATGACTGTCCATCAGTCTGTGGATGGAAAGCAGTGCTAAAATCTAATCTCGTGCCCATCGCACTCTGCAGACTTCGCCAAAATCTGGAGGTAAACTGAGGTCCTCTGTCTGAGACTATAGACACTGGAACTCCATGTAATCTCACTATCTCATCCAGATAGACCTGTGCTAACTTATCCACAGAATAATTACTCCGAACTGGAAGAAAATGAGCAGAATTCGTGAGTCTGTCCATAATCACCCATATGGAGTCTATCCTGTTGGACGCTGCTAGTAATCCCACTACAAAATCCATAGCTATGTTCTCCCATTTCCATTCTGGAATCGGCAGTGGGTTAAGCATTCCAACTGGTTTCTGATGCTCTAGTTTCACCCTCTGGCAAACCTCACAAGCTGTCACAAACTGCGCCACTTCTTTCTTCATGGCTGGCCACCAATAAACCCTTTTCAGATCCTGGTACATCTTGGTGGCTCCTGGGTGAACACTATACTTCGCATTATGAGCTTCCCTCATAATGTCTTCCTTCACACTGCTACTATCTGGTACACAAAGTCGACTCCCATGGCGAAGGATCCCTTTGCTATCAAATCGAAACTCTGCACTGTTGCCTGACTGAACAGTCCTGGCAATTTTCATCAACTCTGGGTCCTCGTGTTGTTTCTGAGCTATCTGCTCCAGAAACACAGGTGTCACTCTCATCTGTGCTATCAACGCACCTGTACCAGACAATTCTAGCTGTAACCCCTCTTCTAAGAGCTTGTAAAGCTCCATCACGACTGGTCTCCGCTCTGCTGCTATATGGGATAAACTGCCTAGTGACTTCCGGCTTAGGGCGTCTGCCACAACATTCGCCTTACCCGGATGATACTGGATCTTACAATCATAATCACTGAGCAATTCTACCCATCTTCTCTGCCTCAAATTCAGCTCTCTCTGACTCAAGATGTACTGTAAACTCTTGTGATCGGTGAAGATCTCGCATTTAACCCCGTAGAGGTAATGCCGCCACATCTTGAGGGAAAAAATAACTGCTGCCATCTCGAGGTCATGGGTGGGGTAATTTACCTCGTGCTTCTTCAACTGTCGAGAAGCATAAGCTATCACCCTATCACTCTGCATCAAAACACAACCCAATCCCACTCGAGACGCATCACAGAACATTGTGAAATCCTCATTACTGACAGGCAGAGCTAACACTGGTGCTGTTGTCAATCTCCTCTTGAGCTCCTCAAAGCTCTCTTCGCACTGGTCTGACCAGATAAACTTCTGGTTCTTCTGAGTCAGTTTGGTCATAGGAGCTGCTATCTTTGAGAAGTTCTGAACGAACCGCCTATAGTAACCTGCCAGTCCCAGAAAGCTTTTAATCTCAGTCACTGTCATGGGTCTGGGCCAGTTAGCTACAGCCTCTATCTTCTTGGGGTCTACCTCAATCCCTTCTGCTGATACCACATGTCCCAAAAAGGAAATGCTCCTCAACCAAAACTCACACTTCGAGACCTTGGCATACAAACCATGCTCTCTCAGTGTCTGCAGAACTATCCTCAGATGCTGGGCATGCTCCTCTGCATCTCTGGAATACACTAATATATCATCGATGAAAACAATGACAAAGTGATCCAGAAACTCACTGAAAACTCTATTCATGAGATCCATAAATGCTGCAGGGGCGTTAGTCAACCCGAACGGCATCACTAAGAACTCATAATGCCCATATCTGGTCCTGAAAGCTGTCTTTGGCATATCTGCCTCTCTAACTCTCAACTGATGATACCCGGATCTCAGATCTATTTTTGAGAAACAACCTGCTCCAGCTAGCTGGTCAAATAGATCATCAATCCTAGGTAGAGGATACCTATTCTTGGTAGTGACCTTGTTCAACTGTCGTTAGTCGATACAAAGTCTGAGGGATCCATCCTTCTTTCTGACAAAAAGCACTGGAGCACCCCAAGGTGAGGTACTAGGGCGGATGAAACCCTTTTCTACCAAATCCTCCAACTGCTCTTTTAACTCTTTTAACTCTGCTGGCGCCATCCTGTAGGGAGGAATAGAGATAGGTCTGGTATCAGGCAGCAATTCTATTTCAAACTCTATCTCCCTACCAGGTGGTAGTCCTGGAAGTTCGTCTGGGAAAACATTGAGAAACTCTCGGACTACTGGTACTGTGGCTGGTTCCCGCACCTGACTGTCTAGCTCTCTCACGTGAGCTAGAAACCCCTGACAACCCCTCCTAAGCAAACGACGAGCCTGAAGGGCTGAAATCAAACCTCTGGGTGTACCTCTCCTGTCTCCTCTGAAGACACACTCTGACCCATCCTGGTCTCTGAGACTAACTATCTTCTCTCTACAGTCCAAAGTAGCACTATATGCAGATAGCCAATCCATCCCTAGAATGACATTAAAATCTGTCAAGTCTAGAACCACAAGGTCAGCTGGAAGGCATCTACCCTTTATGAACACTGGACTGAAACGACAGACTAACACTGCCACTGATGGGTCACATTTAGGTCCACTGACCCAAAGAGGATACTCTAACTCAGAACTGATCAAACCCAATCTCTCTATAGCTCTCGAAGCAATAAAGGAATGAGAAGCACCGGGGTCCATCAAAGCATACACATCTGAACACCCAATGATGAGATTACCTGACACCACTGTGTTCGACGTGTTCGCCTCCCCCTGTGTCACAGTGAAAATCCGTGCTGGGGCTACCGGATTTCCACCTCGGGAACTTGCTGCTGAAGTAGAGGCTGCCCCTCTCCCTCTACCTCTGCCACTACTCTGAGGCATGATTGGAGCTGCTGGCTGTACAACAGGCTGTACCACACTGCTTGAACTCATCTGCCGGGATGGTGCAAAAGTCACCTGAGGACAATCCCGAGCAATATGCCCTTCCTGTCCACATCTAAAACAAGCTGTAGATCCCAACCGACAAGCTCCTCCATGTGGTCTTCCACATCTTCTGCATACTGGAGCTGTGCCAGAGCTTGAGCCACTACCTATTCCCAGACCTGACTTGACTTTACTCTAGAACTTACTCTTTGTTCCTTTTGCTCTATCCCATCTCTTGCTGCCTGAAGTGCCTGAACTGGAGGCCTTAGAACCCGAAGCCTGTACCTTTGACTGTTTCTGAATATTGGCACTAGCTTCCATTTTCCTGGCTGCGTCCACTATAGCGTGGAAACTCTCCTTTTCTGCTGGAAGAATCAAGGAAGAATACCTGGGATGCAGTCTCATAGTATATCTCCTTGCCTTCTTCTGATCAGTATCATAGGCTTGACCCACATACTGAAGCAAATCCAGGAACTTATCTGTGAATTCATCAACACTCATGTCATCTGTCTGTCGCAACTGTTCGAACTCTATGACTTTCATCTCCCTGGAGCTATCAGGAAAAGCCCACCCTGCAAATTCATTGGCGAACTCTCCCCAAGACATACTGTCCATCCTGGGTTCCACATAATTCTTGAACCATTCTCTGGCTTTCTTGCACTTTAGTGTAAACCCCGCCATCTCAATGGCCCTACTATCATCAGCTCCCAACTCACTGGTTATCATCCTAACTGATATGAGGTAGTCAAATGGATCATCTCCCGTGTTGTATTTAGGAGCATCCAATTTCAAGTACTCCGTCATTTGCACTTTACCTCCAAATGAGCTAGGTTGATGTCTGTCACCAACAGGGGCTACTGGTTCTGGTGGTGGTGGTACTGGGTCATTTCGCTCTGGGTGTGCTGCACTTCGATGGGTAGGGAAAGATGGATACATAGGATATGGTGGGTAATAAGGAGGATAAGGCATATATGGCATGTAAGTAGGATATGGAACAAAACTAGAGTACTCCGACATACCTCCCATCGGATACTCTGGGTCTTGCGGAAAAGCTGGATAGCCAAAACTTGAGGCCTGAGCGCCTCCCTGCGACTCTCCCATACCTTCCTCAAATCTGCCTACACCCATGCTGTCATCTCTAGACTGGTCAATCTCCATAGCCTCCCTCCTTTCCTCTGATCTTTCTCCTCTCGCTGTTCCCCTTCTGCTCTTGTCTACAGACCTTCTAGGGTCTATTGACGTACCTTCCCTGCTAGATCTCTGAGACCTTGCCCTTGGCAATGCAGGAGGACGAGCAGCTGGTCTCTCACTATCTGGTGGGACTCCGGCCAATCGAGCTGATCGACGGGTTTCTCTCATCTTTCCTCTGGAAAACAACACATAACATAGCACTTTAGCACATAAACATCACATCGCAATAAGGCACATGCATAAATCCTGGCATTAAACAGATAGGACTCAACACCCTATCCTAGTGGACAAGATTTCCTATTGTGCTTGACCACTTCTAACCTTTATGAGCCCGACACTGTCTCGATAGGTCTGATCATGTGAACCTAGGGCTCTGATACCAATCTGTAACGACCCCAAAATGGACCGTCACCGGCGCTAGGATTCAGGTCGGCTTAAGGCCGCCAGAACCCGTAGCAAGCCTGCTATACTCTCTGTGTACCTGTAAACTCATACATGATCATACATTTTCTGTGAAAATAAAAACTCTTTTCTGAACCAAGGCTTAACCTGTGCATGCACTATCTCTGTACTCTGTACTCCCCTGACTAGAGCTTGCTCTAGATGGGTTAACTCATACCTGTTAAGCCTGGTGTGTCACATACAGTAAAACAGATATACATATACAGATCATGTTATGAACAACATCACTAAGTCAAGCACATTTTTAACTGTATACACAACTATTACATCTCTTTCATATTACATGTCCACTCTAAGCTATAACAAATCTCTTTACTCTTTCTGTACTCTGTTGGACTGTCCCTGTACACTGTACATTGAACCTGCAAAACTGGGGTTAAGGGAGTGGGATGAGCTCTATAGCCCAGTGAGTAGAACAGTAAAACATCTCATTAAAATATGATCTCATGGAATGCACCATATCACAGACAATCCACATCAAGGGTAAACCTGTCACCACATAGTCCCGGTAACTCTGCCGTGCCAGGGCGTAGAATCGAGCACCTGGTCTTCCTGTCATATATGTATATGTGTCTATAACATATCTGTACTTACCATTGCCAGGGCGTAGTCAAAGGCTCCTGGACTTTACTATATACCTGCCAGGGCGTAGTCAAAGGCTCCTGGACTTCTCTGTACCTGCCAGGGTGTAGTCAAAGGCTCCTGGACTTCTCTCAGAGACTATTGGATCATTCAGCATTCACCTACATCAACAAATAACTATGCAATGCAACATATTCGTGAATGCTAATGCAAACAACCTACTGTATACTCATGATGCATGAAGGATGCTAAAAGCAGTTAGTTCGCAATTAAAAGCTTTAAGTTTAGTTCCACTCACCTCTGGCTAACTGGACTGACTCTGCAGGCTCTGAAAACTCTGGAGCAGAACTCACTGCTGCTCTCTCTGGTTCCTCTGGTCTGTACCTATACAGATAAACTCAAATGAGGGACCGAACTAGCTTATAAACAATTCTACTAAACTCCCCAAGAATCCCCTTAAACTCACTCTAACATCCATGCAAAGCATGCAAAGGAAAGCTGGACAGGATACTTTCGGCGGCAGGTTCGGCGGCCGAAATTCCTCTCCAGAGACGAAACTCAAGCACCTTCGGCGGCTGAAACTCTACTTTCGGCAGCCAAACCCTTTCGGGGGCAAGTTTCGGAGGCCAAAAGGCACTCCAGAGACGAAAGTCTCTGTCCTTCGGCGGCACCTTCAGCGGCCGAACTTCCCTCCAGAGCCGAAAGTCCAAAAGCTCGGGGGCAAGCTTGGGCAGCCGAAGCCACCTCCTCTCACCTCCTCAGGGGTTCGGCGGCCGAATGTACCTTCGGCTGCCGAACCTGAGTTCATCAGCAGGGCAGAAACTTGCCCTGCCTCTCGCTCAATGCACAAAACTCACTCCAACTCAAACACCTCAATTCCTCCACTTGCATACACTCATGTATATGCTCAAAGGGGTCAGAAACTACCTTAAAACCCCAAAACCACAACACAAACAACACAGAAGCAAGCTTTACTCAAAAAATCATCAAAACCTCACAATTAACCCTATTCATGCAACTCTCCCCCAAAACCACATAAAACCTTCAGAAAACATAAAAATAAGCTCAGGATCTTCACTTACCTCTTGAAACCAAGAAGCTGAACGATCCTAACGTGGAGTTTTGGAGCACCTCTCCTTCAAACTCTCCAAACTTCACAACTTTGAGTTTTTAGCTTAAAACTTTCAAAATAACATAAAACCTAATCAAATCTTTGCAAGATTAGATGAAAACATGAAAGAATACTCACAAAGGACAGGGTCTCACCTCAGCAAGTGAAAGAAAACGGTGATGTTTATCCTTTCAACCGACTGAGGGCCATTTATAGGTGGCTGGCCAGACCACCTTCAGCGGCCACACGTGAAACCGAAAGCCATGCATGTTCGGCGGCCGAACCTCAACTTCGGCGGCCGAACCTGGCTTTTCTGCCTTGGTTCATTTCACTCAAAAACTCATTTTCTTATGCTTTAAAACTATGAAACATACCAAAACATATTAGAAAAACATCACTCTAACCCTTCTAGAGACGTCCGACATCCGAAACTCCATCGGAAAGTAGAATTTCGATGCCGGACTCTAGCCGGGTATTACACAGCCCTCACGGCCCATCGAGCAGATCCTCTCTAACCTTATCTTTCGGCCCCGCTCGGAACCAGAAAGGAGTTCAGCCCATTCACCTTATGGGACCATTTGCATGCGCACCCGGGGAAAATCAGGGGTTGTTACGTATGGGGCAGAAATCTGATATCCTCGTACGATCGTATCAGTATGGCAGAGACAGGTGGCCCAATGGAAGGCAGGCCGTTACACGTCACTGACAGACAATAGAAACAGATAAAAGGAGGAAACACTCTATTCTCAGGGGGCTTTTTTGGCTAAGCTTACAGAACGCTTTGTAAACCCTATTTTCTGAATCTCAGATCATCAATTATAATAATGATAATTATTAGAAAAAAAAATATCATAAATGTTATTGACTTATTTTAAATTTTTATAAATTGATAATGTAACACCCCTACCCGATTATTTAATTAATCGAGTCGGAGACATTACATTTGTAACAACTCTTATCTTTCCTTTACTTTGTATCATGAACATCATGACTTCTTTTTTTTTTTTTTCCTGAAAATCCGGCAGA
The DNA here is from genome assembly GCF_001659605.2 of Manihot esculenta. Taxonomy (NCBI): domain Eukaryota; kingdom Viridiplantae; phylum Streptophyta; class Magnoliopsida; order Malpighiales; family Euphorbiaceae; genus Manihot; species Manihot esculenta. The sequence continues at coordinate 9,094,403 of NC_035173.2, forward strand.
GTTTCCCCTAAAATATGGACTTAATTTCACCTGTGAAAAGTAATATCACACTTCTATCAATATCAACCTTAACCCCCAAACTTCTTTCAACATCAAAACAGTTTCAATTTCGATCAAACGCTTCATAACATTTCATTAATCTCAACACAGAAACTTATACTAATCATCCACATTTACACCAAAATTAAAATATTTAACTATATCTGTTTCAAACCATATTCAACTTTATCTCTAAAACCTTATGTACATGCCATATTTCCAAAATCAAGTTCATATAAAAATTTACAAAATATACCCCAATATAGATGATGATGTAACTCTGGCTGGGTTGATGCAGATCTTGATTTATCTTCTATTGTAAACATCATATTTACACTATATCTAACTTTTCTTATCACTTTAATTTCTTTTTTTTTTTTATTGTCACTATATCCACCCACATTATTTTTCTCTCAAAGAACATAGAGTCATTTCATTATATCCATAAATTAAATTTTAGTTAAATTACATATAAATTTTAGAATTTTCTATCTATTAAATCTATTATTTCTCAAACTTTTATTATACAAATATAATTAATCTATTATTCACTTGGTCTACTTCTACTAGGATAGTAAAATTTCAAATAAAACCTAATTAACAAATTCTTGAATTGATTCAAATGGGGTTGAGCACAAACCTTAGAATTTCCAAAATATTCTACAATTTTTACTTCTCTACTCTTCCTTTTCTTTCCCTTTGGAACTTCCACTTTTCCTTTCCACTTCTTTCTCATGAAAAAAAATAAACCAATAAATCACATTAATACACTATTTCTCATAAATATTCACATAAAATGATAAGAAATAACCCTACAACAAAAACCCCTAACATACCTTTCAAATTTCCAAACCCTTGGTTACTATTCACTCCCCTCTCACCCTTGAAATTTCTCTTTGATTTCCCTTCTTTTTTTCAAATTCTTCTTTGGAAAGGTGTTGGGAGAAGATGGGAAATTAATTGGAGGTGAAATTTTGAAGCAATTTTGGTATAGAAGAGAAAAGATGAAGAATGTAAATTTTTTTTGTGGTTCTCGGCAGAGGAAGGAGGAGAAAATGGAGGAAAAGAAATGAGTTTCTCTCTCTCTTCTAGCCTTTTCTTCTTTCTTCTTTTCTCTTTCTTTTTTTTTTCTTTTCTTTTTCTTTTTTTTTTTTGGTTGTGCCACTTGGCTTTAAATTAAAATTTAATTTTTCTATCTCTCTTCTTTTTTTTTTTTTAGGATGTTACAGATAAAGTTAAATAAAAATAATTTTAATGCTACACAAGAATTATTCAAAGTGAGTCATGAATTGTTATCACAAAATAGAGTCATGTGGTAAGAATTTGATAAGTTGGTATCCGGTCCCACCCGAGAAAAAGAAGATTCGGATACTATTTTACCCAATTCTTCACCAAGACTCGTCCTCCCTTAAAGAGATCGAGTCTCATTGTAAAGTTACCGTTAGTAGATACAAGCCAGCATATCCACATTACGCTTATAATTGTGGGATCACCGATCAATTAACTGGCGAAATCTCTTATCAAATAGCCGACCACATCATCGTTTAATTTTCAGGAAATACTATATTAACTTCATCTTCTTATAGATGCTTGGCCAGAAGGTATCTTTCATTTTTTAAATTCTTAAAAGGCAAAGGTAAGTTTGTGGAGGAGGAAGAATGTGCAGAAGCATTTGAAAGTTTGAAAATCTTTTTATCATCTCCCACATTGCTAAGTTCACATGTCGAATGCGAGGTTTTGTTTCTATACTTGTTTGTGATGCAGGAAACGGTTTGCTCAATACTCGTTCGTGAGAATAACAGAGAGCAAAACCCAGTCTATTATGCTCGCCAAGTCTTGAAGGGGGCAGAGTTAAACCATCCTCCTTTTGAAAAGTTGGCGTTTGCAGTCCTAATGTCAGCCACAAAGCTACGTCTATACTTTGAGTCACATATTATAAAAGTTAGGATAGATTATCCTCTATGACAGGTCTTACATAGGCTGGAGTTGTTAGGGTAGCTATCCACTTTGGCGATAATATTGTCAATCTTCGATATCAGATACATTTCAAGAAAGGCCGTGAAAGCCCAGGCAGTAGCCAATTTTATTGCAAAAATGACTATGCCATTAGAACTTTCAGAATCCTCTAAATCAACCATGGAGGAGTGGAAGGTTTGGGTGGATGGGGCTTACAGAGCTGGAGTTTATGGAATTGAGATCCTTTAGCAGAGTCAAACCGGGATAAGGTTTCAGTATGCAGCAAAACTGGCCTTCAATGCTACTAACAATGTAGCCGAGTACGAGGCTATAATAATAGCCTTAAAAATAATCAAGAAATTAGGTATACAAAAATATATTATTTTTAGTGACTTACAATCAGTTGTTAATCAATACTAGGGATAATTTAAAGTCTGAGAATCAAGCCTTGTCAAATACGAGAAAAAGGTTCGATCCTTAATAAAGAAAATCAAAGACAGGCAGAGCAACTGTGAACCAGGTGGCTAGAGGTGATAACGAGGAGGCTAATTTTCAAGCTAAAATGGCGGCGGCAGGTGAACAGCACTTGACTCAATCATTTCAGTTTGAGGAGTTGCACACTCCAGCAACTGACGAAGAAGAGTCTTTTCCTATAGAGGAAGGGGAATTATGGATGACGCCTGTATACAAGTTTTTGACATAGGATGATCTATCAGCCGATAATTCTTGGCCAAATAGATAATAAGAAAATCCTCTAAATTTGCACTAATTGATGGCTAGTTGTACAAGAGGTCCTCCATTCAACCATGGTAGCATTGTGTTACAGAAGAGGAAGGCCAGAAAATCTTAAAAGATATTCAAGAAGGTGATTGCAGGAGCCATGAAGGAGCTCGGATGATTGTCCGAAAAGCATTCAGACAAGGATATTATTGGCCAATGATAATGCAAGATGCGAAGAAGCTTATTTAGAAGTATCAAAGATGTCACATACTTTGGGCATACAGAACAACCCTGAGAACAACTACAGGAGAAACGCCATTTTTTCTTGTATACAGTACTGAGGCAGTTATCCCCGTGAAAATCCAAGTAAGCAGCTTTAGAATACAACGCCCTGAAATTTCAGAAAATTCCGAAGATATGCAATTCAATTCGGATCAAGTTGAGTTTCTACGAGAAAATGCCAAAATATTCATAATATTTAACAGTAAATTCATGCCGTGTGCTTTTAATGTGGGGTCTAGTCCTTAAATGAACAGATGTAGGGTCCTATAAGCTGGCCAAATTAGATGGACAAGTCATTTCCCACTCCTGAAATATTTTTAAATTGAGGATACTTTATCAATAACAGTAAATAAGGTATTTTTTTTCATATGTTGTGCTCTTTGGTGACAAGGAACGATGTGATTGCCTTCTTCGAAAAAATATTAAAGAGCACTCATTGAGGGCCATAGGGCGGATTTTGCCAAACCATAATCCGGGCATTGGTCCTATTAAAAAAGGCATTCATGCCAAAGCACAAGACGGGTTTCACCAGGCCACAATCCGAGCATTGGTTCTACTAAAAAAGGCATTCATGCCAGTTCACAAGGAGGGTTCCACCAAGCCACAATCTGGGCGTTAGTTCCACTAATCAAGGCATTCATGCCAGACCATAAGGTGAGTTTCGCCAGGTCAGAAGACCGGGTGTTAGTCCCACTAAAAAAGGTATTCATGCCAAGTTACAAGGCGAGTTCCATCAGGCCACAATTCAGCCGTTGGTCCCACTAATTAAGGCATTTATGCTAGACCACAAGGCGGATTCCACCAAGCCAGAAGATCGAGTGTTAGTCCCACTAAAAAAGGCATTCATGCCAAGCCAAAAGGCTGGTTCCGCCAGGCCACAATCCGAGTGTTAGTCTAGCAAAACAGAGTATCTTATGCTAGGCTACTGGACAAGCAATTGATAAGTGAACCTGTGGGTGTCAATCCCTAAAAGATGAAGGTGTCAGTCAGAGATTAAAGTTGTTAGGGCGATTCTTATGACCAAGCCTTAAAACGTGCGACCGGGTATAAGTTCTATATTGAAAATTTTCTCTAAGGCATTTTATGCTTAAGAGGCAGGAGTCTGCCAGGCCATATGCTCAAGTATTAATCTTGTTTAGCAAAAATTCTCCAAATTATTTTTTGATCATTAACCGAGTATTAGACCCTGCTAAGTGAACTTGCCTTAGCCCCCATTTTGGATAAAAAACAATGATCACCAGCTTTTTGGGTTGATTGGGCGGTAACCCCTTAGCCAATTGTTAAAAGATTATTTAAGTCGTTAGTTGTGACAATTGGACAAGGGTACGGGATGAATACAGAACATATAAATACCTAATAAAAATAATGACGAGATATGCAAAATATATATTTTCATTACAAAAGATCACATGGGGCGAGGGAGATCTTTAGCTTCCTCCTCTAAGTCTTTATTATATTAGTATTTTCTATATCTATTATATTATTAGCAGAGATCCGGTCAGTGGGATTTTTCTTAACTTTTTCCTCTCCCTCTTGCTTGACCTTGTCCTCCGAGAAAACATCATCTATCTTGGTAAAATTTTCATATAGAAGTAGTTTCTCCAACTACCTTCCCAAAATCAATCTTGCACAATCTAATCCACTCTCCAGGAACCTTGTACTAGAAGATGCAAAAAGGCCAACACCATGGCCAACACAAGGCCCTTTATAAAAGTTCAATACAGCCATGTTGATTGCAAGTCGGACAGCATGCTTTCCGATCATGAAGACCTACCTTCAACTGCTCTTCGTAGACCATGATGGTATCATCTGCCGTAATCTGGTCATCCATGGGAAGAAAGGAAATTGTTCCCATTCATTCAAGACAAAACAGAAATTACCCTAAAAACGGGAAAGTATGAAAGAAAGAGAAGAACGACAGTTGATGGTGGTGATACCTGGGAGAAAAGAAAGAATTCTTATATGGTGGCCTCACCAACAAGTCTTGAATGCGACTCGATAAACAAGACAGTCATAATCAATAGACAGGAAACATCGAAGCGACGTGGACAGGGACAAACCAATCTAAAGTAGTCACATGACCTAGACCGTAAAGACGACTGTCACCTTTGAATCTGAAGAATGGAAGACCAACTGGGGACCTCTAATGCTATTATCTATATTTCTAATCACACTGGTTGGTTGGGGTTGTGGTAGAGCAACCTTCGCTCCATTATCTATGTTTCTAGTCACATTCGTTGGTTAGGGGTGTAGTAGAGCAACCTTCTGGAAGATATTTTTGCTTTGTTCTTTATCAAATTGTGTGATGGGGTTTTTTATCACAAGTTGATCCTGAGTTCCGCATCACGCAAGAATCATTCAAAGTGAGCTATGAGTTGTCACTATAAAATAGAGTCACGTGGCAAGGATCTAATAAGCTGGAACCTAGTCTCACCCGAGAAAACGAAGACCTAGACACCATTTCACTTGATTTTTCACTAAGACTCGCTCTCCCCTAAAGAGGTCAAGTCTCGGCGTAAAGTTACCGTTAACAAGCACAAGTTAGCATATCCCTATTATGTCTGTAATCGCGGGATCACTGATCAATTAGCTGGAGAAATCTCTTATTAAATAGTCGGCCGCATAATTATTGGATTTTCAGGAATACTATATTAACCCATCTTCTTATTAGATAAAAGCTAATGATCACAGATACAAAGGAATGCAATTTTCTTACATAACTACTCTCAAGTTTTATATTCGCCATAATCTCCCGTTTACTAATTTGAGTATTGGAGTGTTTGTTATAGATGTCAACCACCTACATTCTCTTTCTTGCAGGTGTAACAAATCACAACACAACTCTCTCTCTCGGTCGCATCACACATGTTTTGACATTTGGATATTCAAAAAATTTAGTTAATAAAAAATTATTTTTCAATTAAGAAAAAATTAAGATATTTAAAAAAAAAATAACTTTCTTTTAAAAGCAAAAGTTATTTTCTACACTTTAAAATTTTTATTCAAGCCTCTATAAGTAAATTTATTAATATATTTTATTTTTTAAATTAAAATTAAACAATAAAAAATTATTTTGTTAGAAAATATTTAAAAATATTTTTTAAATACAATTTATTTATATTTATTTTCCATATATTAATAAAAATTTTCTCGTGACTCCATTTCTTTAATTAAAAAGTAAAATGTATTAATAAATTTATATAGAGTTCTTAATAAAATTTTCAAAATATAAAAAATAATTTTTTCTTTTAAAAAATATGAAAATATTTTTTTAAAATAATTTAATTTTTTTAATTAAAAAATATTTTTTATTGATTAATTTTTATAATATTTCAAATATTAGAAAATGTAAAAAATATTTTAAAAAAAATTATGTGAAACAATTGAAAAATTAATAAATAGAAAAATATTTTCATAATTTTTATCGCTTAGAACATACAGAAAATTGATAAATGAAAAAACCTTTTCATAGCTAAATGAAAAAATTAATTCATTTTAATTAAAATGACTTTAAAAAAATACTTTTTATATTTTGAAAATTTTATTAAGTTTTCGATATAAATATATTAATATATTTTTTTTTTCAATCCAAATTAATATGAAAAATATCTTCTAAAAAATACTTTTTAAATATTAAAACAAACGAAATCTAAACTTTCATTTACAGAAAATAATTTATATTTGAAAAGTATTTTTTGTAGAAGATATTTTTTAATGAAATAATTTATTTTTTATTATTTAATTTTAATTTAAAAATAAAATTTATTAATAAATTTATATATATATCAAAGTATGAAAAATAACTTTCTTATTTCTAAAAAGGAAGTTGTCTTTCTTAAAATTATTTTTTTTACTTAAAAAAATATTTTTTATTAATTAATTTTTTTTAGTGTTTCAACGTCAAAAAATATAAAAATATTTTTCATAAAATAAATGAAATCTAAACTATAAAATCTGTCAATATTTGAAATTACCAATTGATGACCGTTGGGTTTCACCACTCTGTTACGAGGCCGGGCCCATGATGACGGCTCTAATCCAAGGTTCATGAAGTCTCTTAAATGGGCTAGTCCAGACCATTCGACCTCGAAATCAGGCCTCTCATGGATCTCAGTCTCTTCACCTCCAACTCGGTCATGAGGCCTAGCTGAAGAAGGGATAACCGGCCCTCTCACGCAACATATCTGTTTACACGCGTGCCAGGGGAGAATTAAATGGCCGTTCAGCATGGAGCAGACGTCTGACGCTTTTATACGTACGTATCCGTATGACAGAGACAGGTGGCCCAATAGCAGTAAGACCGTTGGACGTCACTAACAGATAAAAGAAAAGAATAAAAGGAGATGAGCACCCTACTCTCAAACCAAACTTACTCAACCATTATAAACCCTATTTTTTCAACCCTGTTTTTTCTTGATCTCAAATCATCACCAATAAATTAACTAGTTTAACAAAAACAATTCTTATTGGAAATTCATTTAACAATATATTTAAATTCATTGGTATATAAATAGCAATGGAATTTTGGATGTTAATTAGTACCATATTAGGATAAAAATAAAACATAGAACATAAAAAAAAAAGGTTTAGAATATTACAATTCATGAGTATATTTACCAACATATTTTAAATATTTCAGTAAATCCATAGCTGAGTTTAAAAAATTATCAACAAATTGTGAAAATTTAATTTGTAAATTTTTCCAATTTAAAATTGGTTAAATTAACAAATTAGGAGTAAATTATGAGAAAAATTTAAAAAGAGAGAAAAGTAATGAGAGAAAAAGATAATGTGAAAAGAACATAAAAATGTTGAAAAGGAAAGTTGATGAAAAAGAAAAGAGAGAATAAAAAGTGAAATAAGAAGAAAAATGAGAAAAATATGATGAAGAAAAATGAAATGAGAAAAGATGAAAAACATGAACATGAGAAAAATATCAACAATAAAGTCGGTTGCTAATTTAGTAATAAATTTTGAAATTCATTACTAAAAGACAAATTTTTAAAAAAAAATCAAGATTTTTCTCTTATATCTGCAGTTTTTTTTTTCATGTGATTTATGAATAAATTTCAAAATTCTCTAGAAAATATATCTTTAATTTTTTTAGTCACATGATTTATTAATAAATTTAAGAATTTATAGGTAAATCTTTCAACATATTTTAAATTAGCTAATAAATTATACATCTAATATTTTAAGTTAAAAAATTTATAAATTCATTAATAATAAATTTTAAATTCTGGTCATAAATAAAAAAAAAATTATAAACTACTTTGCAAGGGAAAAAAAAATATACATTTGTCCTTGATTTTGAAGTGATGTTTAATTTTGTTTAATGTTAGTTTTTGTCTTAATTTATCTAAACAATTTGATTTAGATCAAATTAGGTATTTTTTAAATAAATTGAGATAATATTTTTTAAAACTTTTTAGTGATAAAATATTATTTTAATTTGATTCTAAATACAATAACATGAAAGAATTTAAATCTTAAAAAAATAAAAAAATAAGAAAATTACACGTGGACATTAATATAAAATTATTATTATATTTTTTATAAATTAAAAAAAAATATTATGAGTGAGCAGTGGCAGATTTATCTTAAAATATAATGTCGATTCACTTTTTTTATTTAATATCCATTGCTATATAAATGAGGATACACGCACTCAATAATAGGGGTGACCATTCAGTCTGAAATCGAATCGAACTAAATAAATTAAAAATTAAAATTTTAGTATTTATAAAAGTCAAATCGAATCGAATCAAATCAGTCTGATTCGATTCGATTCGATTTGATTCGATTCGATCGATTTTAATTTTTAATAAATTTTTTATTTTTTATACTTTATTTTTAATATTTTAAAATTTAATTAAAATATTTTAATTTTAATATAATTGAATTTCTCTATATTATTAAAAATAACATATTATTATCACTAATCGGTTCGGTTTGATTTTTTCAATTTTTTTCTGATCAAAACTAAACCAAACCGAAATAACAAAAAATTTTGAAATTAAAAATCAAACTGAACCGAATTGAATAAACAATCAAACCGAATTTTGAAATTAATTCGGTTCGGTAGATTTTTTCAGTTTGAACCGAATACTACTCACCCCTGCTCAATAATTGCTTTACACTATTAAAAAATATTTAAAATATATCAATTATTAAAATAAAAATTAATTAAAGTTAATTTCAATAAATTTGTATTAAAAAATAAATATAACTATGTATAAATAATATTTTTAATAAAAATAATGTTACACAACAATCGCTCAAAATAAATTTTAAACTGTTATCATAAGATAGAGTCACGTGTGTAATAGTCTGATAAACCGATACGCGATCTCACTTGTGAAAAAAAAAAAGACTTGAATATCGTAGCACCCGATTTTTCAGCAAGTACAATCCCACCTGAGCAGCTTGAATTTGACGAGAAAGGTTTTTGCTAATATTTCTTTTGAAAGAGGCGAGATACCGTCCAAACTAAAATCCTCTTTTTATTATTTTTAGTATCTTTGTACAGCTGTACTAGCTTCTAGTCCACTCCCTTCGGAGGCTCATCCGATTTATCTTCAGATTCGGACTTTCCTTTATACCGCAATTTGGCCGCTTCTGTCTGGACCCTTGGGGTGTCTATAGAGACTTCATCCCTTTTTCAACGTCCATTTTAGACGCCTCTTCCCCAACCTTATATTGCCTGAGAGTAGTATATAACTTTTGGATATATTTGAGTATTTGTTTGTTATTTAAATTATTAAGGTCTGCTTCGTTGATCACTGGGGGCGTGTTTTCTCGGTTATCTAGGGTAGAGAAAACGATAACTCCCTTGTTGGTAGCGATATTGACAGCAGTTGTAGGAATTTCGGTCATTTTGAGTGAGGGAAGATGATAGGAAACCGGTCATGATCAAAAAGGGGATTTAATGAATTTTTCGACAATGAAATCAAATGATGTTGCTGAGATTAGATTGATGACATGGCCTGTAACGACCCGGAAAACCGACCCGTTACCGGCACTAGGGTCCAGATCGGCTTAAGGCCGCCGGGACCCGTAGCAAGCCTACATACATCCTGTATACCTGTTTAATCCCATACATGATCAACAAACATACTTAAGAATTAAAACTTTTCTTTTTCTTCATACACCAAACTCAACCTGTGCATGCACTGTATTCATCATATACATAAACATTAATCCCTCTGTGGGATTTCATCAAAGCCTCAATGGCAATATAAAATCTGTGTTGAGTTGGTTCACATACACATCATATAATAAGATCATGTACATACCAAGGGATTAACATATACTATGGTCAAGCACAAATCTATCCTCAATAACATAGTTACATAAACATAACTGTTCAAACTTTACATTACATTCTTATCATATGTCATGTCCACATACTCTAGCTATTACATACATATGACTTGACTTCACTCTAGCCGACTTCTTGATCTCTCCTGTACCTGCAACTCTGGGGATAATGGGAGTGGGGTGAGCTAAAAGCCCAGTGAGCGGAAACTAAAAACATTTGTTTTAATTCCTCCATTTTTAGGTACATTATTATTCATTTTTATTTTTATTATCAAATAACTTTTATTTTCATTCTTTTTCTTATTCATGCTTTCATGTATGCGTCATAACACAAACATTTCACAACAAGGATGAACTTGTCACCATTTAGCCCCTATCCTTCTTACTTATACATGCCGGGGGCGTAGAGCCGTAGCAGGCACACCCGGACTTCCATCATCAATCATAGTGCCAGGGGCGTAGAGCCGTAGCAGGCACACCTGGACTCACATAGGCTATCATGTCATACGAGGGCTAATGGATCATTCAATGTTCATCCACATCAACAACAAATTATGCAATGCAACATATTCGTGCATTCTAATGCAAGCAACCTAATATTGCATGGCATAATGATGCATGGGCAATGCTTTATGATTCATTCATTTATTCAATTACTTTAAAACTTAAGGGGTTGTTCCACTCACCTGGTAACTGAAGCTTGACAACGAACTCTGAACAACTATCTCACAACCGGGGGTCTCGGTTCCTCGGGTCCGAACCTACACAGGTGGACTCAAATGAGGCACCAAACATACATGAACGTGACTCTGAAAAGCTCCCCAAAAACCCCCTAAAACATCCTGAAAACATCACATGAAAACATGCAAGAAATGGCTGAACAGGGCACTTTCGGCGGCAGGTTCGGCGGCCGAAAGTCCCTCTGCAGCCGAAAGTCATGCAGGTTCGGCGGCACTTTCGGCGGCCGAACCTCCCAGACAGAGACGAACCTTGAGTTTCGGGGGCAGGCTTCGGCAGCCGAAACTGCCTCCACAAGGGGGTTCGGCGGCCGAAAGTCACTTCGGCGGCCGAACCTGAGTTTCTGCCGAAGGGCAGAAACTTGGCTCCCTTGTGTCCACAGCCTCCAAAACGCCTCAAAACCTGCATAAACTTGATTCTACTCATGCATACACATCATACCAGTTCCTAGGGGCCTCATACAAACATATGCCCCAACTACAACACTTCAAACACACATCAAGCAAGCCACATTGTTCAAAAATCACATAAACCTAACATATGCTCAACTAACTCTAACATGCTTCTCTACCCCTTAAAACTTCATGAAACTCATTTGAAACATACATTGAGCTTAAGATCGGCTCTTACCTCTTGAAGATCGAGGAAGAGACGACTCAACTCGGAGATCCAAGCACGAGAGCTCCTGAGTTTCCAAAGCTCCAAAACTTGCCTTTAAAGCTTAAAACTTGCAATGTGGGTTTAAAACTCAAGAAAGATGGAGGAGATCTAGTGAAAGAACACAAGATTTGAGGAGAGGGAGATCGGAAGCTTGTTGTGGCCGAAAATGGGAGAAAACCTCGCCCATTTCGGCTAAGGGTCCCTTTTATAGTGGCTGGCCAGGCCACGTTCGGGGGCCGAAGGTGCCTCCGCATGCATGCAAGGTTCGGCGGCCGAACTTGGAGTTCGGCGGCCGAACCTGCATTTCCCTCACTCAAAACTTTCGGGCGCCTAAAGTCCCTCCGAAAGCATGCATGTTCGGCGGCCGAACCTCAAAGTTCGGCGGCCGAACCTGGGTTTTCCTCCAAAGATTTTTCATGCAAAAACTCATTTAATTCTTACTTAAAAATATGAAAACATTTCATAAAATCATGGTTTTACCCTTCTAGAGGTTTCCGACATCCGAGGTCCCACCGGACGGTAGGGATTCCGATACCGGAGTCTAGCCGGGTATTACATTCTCCCCCCCTTAAGAACATTCGTCCCCGAATGTTCCTCAACTAACATATAAAGCATGGCATCAATCGTAACATACAACATATCATACATGCAACACATAGAACAACTAACACTCACCTCTAAACAGATGGGGGTACTGCTGGAGCATGGACTCCCGTGTCTCCCATGTGCATTCCTCTAAGTTGTGGTGGTTCCAAAGGACCTTTACCATCGGGATTTCCTTGTTCCTCAACTTTCTGATCTGAGTGTCTAGGATCCGCACTGGCTGTTCTACATAGGTGAGATCCTCATGGATCTCCATATCAGGCTCACTAAGAACCTTGCCCGGATCTGACACGAACTTCCTCAACATGGAAACATGGAAAACCGGATGGATTCTCTCCATAGAAGCAGGCAAGTCCAGCTTGTACGATACATTCCCAATCCTTTGCAGGACTTCAAAGGGTCCAATGTACCGCGGAGCTAGCTTACCCTTCTTACCAAACCGAACCACCCCTTTCATCGGAGACACCTTGAGCAATACTAGATCCCCCTCCTGAAACTCTACCTGTTTCCTGCGGATGTCTGCATAACTTTTCTGCCTGCTGGTGGCAGTCTTTATCCTTTCTCTGATCATGGGCACCACCCTGCTGGTAATCTCTACAAGCTCAGGCCCTGCTAAGGACCTCTCTCCTACCTCTTCCCAGCAAACGGGTGACCTGCACTTCCTCCCATATAAAGCTTCATATGGAGCCATCCCTATGCTAGCATGATAGCTGTTATTGTAGGCAAACTCCACCAAAGGTAGATGTTGCTTCCAAGAACCGCCAAAATCTAGCACGCACATTCTGAGCATATCTTCTACGGTCTGGATGGTCCTCTCTGACTATCCATCGGTCTGGGGGTGGAAGGCAGTACTGAAATCTAACCTGGTACCCATAGCACTCTGCAGACTCCGCCAAAACCTGGAGGTGAACTGGGGCCCTCTATCTGACACTATAGATACCGGGACCCCATGTAGTCTGACGACTTCTTCCACATAAACCTGCGCTAACTTATCCACAGAGTAGTTGCTCCTAACTGGAATGAAGTGAGCAGATTTGGTGAGTCTGTCCACAATCACCCATATGGAGTCTAGTCTGTTGGATGTTGCCGGTAACCCCACTACGAAGTCCATAGCTATGTTCTCCCATTTCCATTCTGGAATAGGTAGCGGGTTAAGCATTCCAGCCGGCTTCTGATGCTCTAGTTTCACCCTCTGACACACATCGCAGGCTGACACGAACAGTGCCATGTCCTTCTTCATAGCTGGCCACCAATACACTCTCTTCAGATCCTGATACATCTTGGTGGCTCCAGGGTGGACACTATACCTGGTATTATGGGCTTCCCCCATAATATCTCCCTTCAGACCAATGTCATCTGGCACACATAATCTGTTCCCGTAGCGGAGGATCCCCTTATCATCAAATCTGAACTCACTATCTTTGCCTGACTGAACCGTCCTGGCAATCTTCACTAACTCTGGGTCCTCATGCTGTTTCTGAGCCACCTGCTCCAGAAACACTGGTGTTACCTTCATCTGTGTAATCAAAGCACCTGTGCCAGACAACTCCAACTGTAATCCCTCACTCATAAGTCTGTGGAACTCCTTCACCACCGGCCTCCTCTCTGCTGAAATGTGGGATAGACTGCCGAGTGATTTCCGGCTTAGGGCGTCTGCCACAACATTCGCCTTACCCGGATGGTACTGAATCTTGCAATCGTAGTCACTCAACAGCTCTACCCATCTCCTCTGCCTCAAGTTCAGTTCTCTCTGACTCAGGATGTACTGCAAGCTCTTATGATCTGTGAAGATCTCACACTTTACCCCATAAAGGTAATGCCTCCACATCTTGAGTGCAAAGATCACTGCCGCCATCTCCAGGTCATGTGTGGGGTAATTCAGCTCATGCTTCTTCAGCTGTCTAGAAGCATAAGCGATCACCCTCTCATTTTGCATTAGCACACAACCCAGTCCCACACGGGACGCATCACAATATACTGAGAAGTCATCATCACCTTTTGGCAGAGCTAACACCGGTGCTGAAGTCAACCTCCTCTTAAGCTCCTCAAAGCTTTCCTCACACTGATCGGTCCATATAAACTTCTGATTCTTCTTTGTCAATTTGGTCATAGGAGCAGCAATCTTTGAGAAGTCCTGAACGAACCTCCTGTAGTAACCTGCTAAACCCAAAAAACTTTTGATCTCGGTCACTGTGGTGGGTCTAGGCCAGTTAGCTACAGCCTCTACCTTCTTGGGGTCTACTTCAATACCCTGTTCTGACACAATGTGCCCCAAGAATGAAATGCTCCTAAGCCAAAACTCACACTTGGAGAACTTGGCATACAAGCCATGCTCTCTCAAGGTCTGCAAAACTATCCTCAGGTGATGGGCATGCTCCTCTGCATTTCTGGAATACACTAAGATATCGTCTATGAAGACAATAACGAAGTGATCCAGATACTGACTGAATACTCTGTTCATGAGGTCCATGAATGCTGCAGGGGCGTTGGTCAACCCAAACGGCATCACAAGGAACTCATAGTGCCCATACCTGGTCCTGAAAGCTGTCTTCGGTACATCTTCATTCCTTATCCTCAACTGATGGTACCCTGATCTCAGATCTATTTTGGAGAAACAACCTGCTCCTGCTAGCTGGTCGAATAGATCGTCGATCCTCGGCAAAGGGTACTTGTTCTTGATGGTGGCTTTGTTCAACTGTCTGTAGTCGATACAAAGCCTAAGGGATCCATCCTTTTTCTTTACAAAGAGCACTGGAGCACCCCAAGGTGAGGTACTCGGTCGGATGAAACCCTTGTCCACCAGTTCTTGCAACTGTTCCTTTAGCTCTTTCAACTCTGCTGGCGCCATCCTGTAGGGAGGGATAGAGATAGGCCTAGTTCCAGGCATCAGCTCTATTTCAAACTCTATCTCCCTTGCAGGTGGTAGTCCTGGAAGCTCGTCTGGGAAAACATCTAAGAACTCACTCACCACAGGCACTGAGACGGGCTCTCTGACATGACTATCTAACTCCCTCACATGAGCTAGAAACCCCTGACATCCCCTCCTAAGCAACCTACGAGCCTGAAGAGCTGAGATCAGACCTCTAGGTGTACCCCTCTTGTCTCCTCTGAAGACGACCTCTGACCCATCCTGATCTCTGAATCTGACTACCTTGTCTCTACAGTCCAAGGTAGCACCATGGGTCGATAACCAATCCATCCCTAGAATGACGTCAAAATCTGTCAAATCTAGAACCACGAGGTCGGCGGAAAGGCATCTTCCCTCGATGAAAACTGGACTACATTGGCAGACTGCCTCTGCCACTGACGGGTCACACTTGGGTCCACTGACCCATAGGGGACACTCTAACCCAGAGACCATCAATCCTACCCTCTCCACGACTCTCGGAGCAATAAAAGAATGAGATGCACCCGGGTCCATTAAGGCATACACATCTGAACAACCAATGATGAGATTACCTGCCACCACGGTGTTGGATGTGTTGGCCTCCTGCTGAGTCATTGTGAAGATCCGTGCCGGAGCTGATGGACCTTCACCTCTGTATCCTGCTGATGAAGAGGCTGACCCTCTCTCTCTGCCTCTGCCACTGGCCTGTGTTGCGGCTGGAGCTACTGGCTGCACCACACTGCCGGAGGTTGTCTGCTGAGACGGTGCTGTAAAGGCTCCTCTAGGACAGTCTCGAGCCAAATGACCCGCCTGTCCGCATCTGAAACATGTGTTTGTCCCTGCCAGACATACTCCCTTGTGTGGTCTCCCACATCTCATACATGCTGTAACCTCTGCGCCAGAGCTTGAGCCACTGCCTAAACCCAGACCTGACTTGATCTTGTTCCAGAACTTATTCTTCTTAGATTTTCTGTGGCCTCTGTCCCACTTCTTATTGCCTGCAACTGCTGTACTCAGAGAAGAAGAGTCTACCCTTTCCCCACCTGGGGTCTTGGAACCAGAAGACTGTGCCACTGACTGTTTTACCTTCCCCTCAACGATAGCACTAGCCTCCATTCTCCTAGCCATATCCACTATGGCATGGAAACTCTCCCTCTCTGCTGACTGTACCAAAGAGGAATACCTGGAGTGCAGTCTCATAATATATCTCCTCGACTTCTTTTGATCTGTGTCCAAATTCAGCCCAGCATATGGCAACAACTCCAGGAACCTGTCTGTGTACTCGTCTACACTCATGTCATCAGTTTGCCTCAACTGCTCGAATTCTATCATCTTCAATTCCCTTGAACTATCAGGGAAAGCCCATCCTGCAAACTCGTTTGAAAACTCTTCCCAATTCATGCTGTCCACTCTCGGGTTCACATAATTCTTGAACCACTCCCGTGCCTTCTTGCACTTAAACGTGAACCCGGCCATCTGAATGGCTCTACTGTCGTCAGCCCCTATCTCATCTGTAATTGCCTTGACCCGCTCCAAGTACACGAACGGATCATCACCGGTTTCAAACTGGGGAGCACCCAGCTTCATATAATCGGTCATCTTGACCTTGCTCCCTCCAGATGAGGTAGGTTTGGGTACTTGTGCTTCCGGGACAGTAGATACTGGTGGTGGTGGAGGTACAACATCCTCTGGGGTAGGGTTTGCTGTACTGGTAAAGGGAGGTGGAGGTGGGTACATGGGGTACTGAGAGTATGGTGGGTAGTAAGGTGGGTATGGCATATGTGGAGGATAAGGGCTAAAACTGGGGTAATCCGATGTACCTCCCATCGAATACCCTAGATGGTGTGAATAGGGTGGGTAGTGATGTGGCTGGACATAACTCGAGGCCTGAGTGCCTCCTTCTGATTCTCCCATGCCCTCTTCCGGCATGCTCACACCGAGACTGCCATCCCTCCTCTGGTCTACTTCCATATCCTCAGACATTCCTCCCTGCACTGTTCCCCTTACTGATCTGCTTCTTCCCAGATCTAAAGACCTTCTAGGGTCCCTAGCTACTCTGTCTCTGTTGGACCTACTGGACATTGCCCTAGGCAATGCTGGAGGACGGGCATCAGTGCCCTCGTCCTGAGGTGGCACTCCAGTCAATCGTGCAGATCGACGAGTTCCTCTCATTCTATCTTCTGAAAAACAGCACATAGCATAAACAATCATTAGCATCATATGGTTCATGTGGAAACACATGAACCCTCATCACATACATAGCATCACATCATAGCATTTATGCACATGCATATCATCATGGCATATCATATCATCATATTGACAGGACTCTACATCCTATCCTAGTGGACATGATTTTCCTAGTGTGCTTGACCTTCTAGAACATCTATGAGCCCGACACTCTAGGTCCGATCATATGAACCTAGGGCTTTGATACCACTCTGTAACGACCCGGAAAACCGACCCGTTACCGGCACTAGGGTCCAGATCGGCTTAAGGCCGCCGGGACCCGTAGCAAGCCTACATACATCCTGTATACCTGTTTAATCCCATACATGATCAACAAACATACTTAAGAATTAAAACTTTTCTTTTTCTTCATACACCAAACTCAACTTGTGCATGCACTGTATTCATCATATACATAAACATTAATCCCTCTGTGGGATTTCATCAAAGCCTCAATGGCAATATAAAATCTGTGTTGAGTTGGTTCACATACACATCATATAATAAGATCATGTACATACCAAGGGATTAACATATACTATGGTCAAGCACAAATCTATCCTCAATAACATAGTTACATAAACATAACTGTTCAAACTTTACATTACATTCTTATCATATGTCATGTCCACATACTCTAGCTATTACATACATATGACTTGACTTCACTCTAGCCGACTTCTTGATCTCTCCTGTACCTGCAACTCTGGGGATAATGGGAGTGGGGTGAGCTAAAAGCCCAGTGAGCGGAAACTAAAAACATTTGTTTTAATTCCTCCATTTTTAGGTACATTATTATTCATTTTTATTTTTATTATCAAATAACTTTTATTTTCATTCTTTTTCTTATTCATGCTTTCATGTATGCGTCATAACACAAACATTTCACAACAAGGATGAACTTGTCACCATTTAGCCCCTATCCTTCTTACTTATACATGCCGGGGGCGTAGAGCCGTAGCAGGCACACCCGGACTTCCATCATCAATCATAGTGCCAGGGGCGTAGAGCCGTAGCAGGCACACCTGGACTCACATAGGCTATCATGTCATACGAGGGCTAATGGATCATTCAATGTTCATCCACATCAACAACAAATTATGCAATGCAACATATTCGTGCATTCTAATGCAAGCAACCTAATATTGCATGGCATAATGATGCATGGGCAATGCTTTATGATTCATTCATTTATTCAATTACTTTAAAACTTAAGGGGTTGTTCCACTCACCTGGTAACTGAAGCTTGACAACGAACTCTGAACAACTATCTCACAACCGGGGGTCTCGGTTCCTCGGGTCCGAACCTACACAGGTGGACTCAAATGAGGCACCAAACATACATGAACGTGACTCTGAAAAGCTCCCCAAAAACCCCCTAAAACATCCTGAAAACATCACATGAAAACATGCAAGAAATGGCTGAACAGGGCACTTTCGGCGGCAGGTTCGGCGGCCGAAAGTCCCTCTGCAGCCGAAAGTCATGCAGGTTCGGCGGCACTTTCGGCGGCCGAACCTCCCAGACAGAGACGAACCTTGAGTTTCGGGGGCAGGCTTCGGCAGCCGAAACTGCCTCCACAAGGGGGTTCGGCGGCCGAAAGTCACTTCGGCGGCCGAACCTGAGTTTCTGCCGAAGGGCAGAAACTTGGCTCCCTTGTGTCCACAGCCTCCAAAACGCCTCAAAACCTGCATAAACTTGATTCTACTCATGCATACACATCATACCAGTTCCTAGGGGCCTCATACAAACATATGCCCCAACTACAACACTTCAAACACACATCAAGCAAGCCACATTGTTCAAAAATCACATAAACCTAACATATGCTCAACTAACTCTAACATGCTTCTCTACCCCTTAAAACTTCATGAAACTCATTTGAAACATACATTGAGCTTAAGATCGGCTCTTACCTCTTGAAGATCGAGGAAGAGACGACTCAACTCGGAGATCCAAGCACGAGAGCTCCTGAGTTTCCAAAGCTCCAAAACTTGCCTTTAAAGCTTAAAACTTGCAATGTGGGTTTAAAACTCAAGAAAGATGGAGGAGATCTAGTGAAAGAACACAAGATTTGAGGAGAGGGAGATCGGAAGCTTGTTGTGGCCGAAAATGGGAGAAAACCTCGCCCATTTCGGCTAAGGGTCCCTTTTATAGTGGCTGGCCAGGCCACGTTCGGGGGCCGAAGGTGCCTCCGCATGCATGCAAGGTTCGGCGGCCGAACTTGGAGTTCGGCGGCCGAACCTGCATTTCCCTCACTCAAAACTTTCGGGCGCCTAAAGTCCCTCCGAAAGCATGCATGTTCGGCGGCCGAACCTCAAAGTTCGGCGGCCGAACCTGGGTTTTCCTCCAAAGATTTTTCATGCAAAAACTCATTTAATTCTTACTTAAAAATATGAAAACATTTCATAAAATCATGGTTTTACCCTTCTAGAGGTTTCCGACATCCGAGGTCCCACCGGACGGTAGGGATTCCGATACCGGAGTCTAGCCGGGTATTACATGGCCGAAATGAAACTGTGTTGTGATTGGCTAAAACCTGCAAGAGAGAAAATATGAGGCGGTGGTGGATGCCCACAGCAGCTACTTCGACGCTCAAGTCAGCATCTTGAAGAATAGATAGAATACAATTGGTGATTCAGAGTTTGAATAGTATTAGAGATAACATACATTTACTTTGTGATCATTCCCTTTTTATATTGTAAGAAAATAGAGATAAATATAGCATTTCATGATAATCAGGTGATGATGTGGCCGGCTATTCGATAAGGGACATTGCCAGTTAATAGGTTGGTAATCTTGCGATCACAGACGAAATGGAAATATGTTGGACTGTGATCATTCGGACCTTCCTTTATACTGCAATTCGGCTGCTTCTGTCTGGGCCCTTGGGTTGTCTATAGAGGTTTCATCCCTTCTTCCAGGGTCCATTTCAGACGCCTCTTCCCGAGCATTATATTGCCCGATAGTGGCCTATAACATTTGGATATACTGGAGTATTTGTTCATTGTTTAAATTATTAAGGTCTGCTTCGTTGATAACTATGGCGTGTTTTCTCGGTTATTTAGGGCAGAGGAAACGATAACTCTCTCGTTGATAGCAATATTGACAGCAGTTGTAGGAATTTCAGCCATTTTGAGTGAGGGAAGATGATAGAAAACAGGTCGTGATCCAAAATGGGATTTAATGGATTTTCCGGTAATGGAACTAAATGATGTTGCTGAAACTAAATTAATGACGTGGCCGAAATAAAACTGTGTTGTAATTGGCTAAAACCTGCAAGAGAGAAAATGTGAGGCGGTGGTAGATGTCTACGGCAGCCACTTCGACACTCAAGTCAGCATATTAAAGAATAGATGGAATACAATTGGTGACTCAGAGTTTGAGTAGTATTAAAGATAGCGTACATTTTCTTATGTGATCACTTCCTTTTTATACTGTAAGAAAATGGAGATAAATATAGTATTTTATGATAATCGGACAATGATGTGGTCGGTTGTTCGATAAGAAATATCACCAGCTAATAGGTCGATAATTTCGCAATCACAGACGAAATGAGAATATGTTGGACCGTGCCTGATAACAGTAATTTTATGCCGAAATTCGCTCTATCAAAACACGGTGAATCTTTATAATAAATCGAGTGTTAAAGAGTTTGAATTTCTCTTTTCTTGGGCCACATTTCCATTTATCATATTTTTATTTTGTAATTTTATTTTATAACGGTAATTCATAATTTATTTTTGAAAATGTTATGTAATATCAATAGTAAAATTCTTACCGTTTATAAGTAAATAATTTAGTTATTAGATTAATAAAATAATTATTATATTAAATTTATTGATAATCAATTATAAATTGATAAAATTCAATTTAAATTTAAAAAAATTAAATTATTATAAATTATCAAAATTAAAAAACTGAACTGTTATAAAAAAAAGAATTTGAAAAATTATTTTGTTATGCTTTTAACAATAAAACTATATTTAACATTAAAATAATAAAAATTAAATTATAAATTTATTAAATCCGGGAATTATATTATAAATTTGCGCAATAATTATCTGTACATATCAGAGTGTAGCTATCCACCATTATCCAGTTTCTGAATTAAAAAAACAAAATCTCCGAAAGAATAAAAATTTCTACACTCTCGTGAGTTGTTTTGGATTTGGCTTCGCTGGCTTTCGCTTCTCCTCCACCGGAGGCACGTACGGACGTGGCCGCTCTCTTGCCCCACAAACCTCTACATAATATAATATTAATATGTATAAAAAACGTGTTGTATTAGTTAGAAACGCATACGTGGAGGCTCATGTATGGTTGACAGTGGGACCCAACTTTCCCCGCTAAAGATGCGCGAAGGCTTATGTAAGATCACAGAGATTGATTAATTAATTAATTAAAGTAAAAAAGACAAAGAATGAAGAAGATGAAGAGGATGTAGTAATACACGTGAGTTGCTTGTAAGAGAAGAGTGTTGATGATGATTGGCTATCTTATAAGCCACGCATAAAATCATCCCCCTCTCACTCTCTCTTTCTCTTTTTTTAAATTCTGAGTTTACGACCGTTAGTTTACTTTTTGCCTAACTAACTCAACTAATTTTGACACTAAATCGGATTGGACACCCAATTTCTGTGAACTGCAAACTAATTCATCATACGTTAATTTATTAATTTATGATAAAAAAATATTAAAAATTCAAAATTACCCTTAAACAATATACATATATACTAAAAAAAATATTAAATTTTATTTTACAATTAAATTTATTTTTAAATTATCATTAAAATACTAAAAAAACCTATCACTTATTAAAATTTTATAATTTTATAATAAATTAAAAAAGAGAGGAGTTGAACCGTACAGTCGGTAACTCTATTATGCATTTACCAATCCAACCACAATTTGTACATTGAAATTAATTTTCACAACAATTTTATGGACACACTATTTCCACGACATTCTAATGCATTTAACATAAATAATATTAAATTATTTTTGAACAAAGTCTAATTTTATTGGGTAATTAAAATCATAATTATTTTTTAATTAGAATAATAATAAAAATTAAGTAATTTGTTAATAGTTGGTTGGATAATGGGGGCCTAGCCTAGCTAGCTGTTACTTAAAATTTTAATGCAAGAAAAACCCTCCTCCTGCCTAATCAGTGTGAACCGCTGGTTTTACTTTATAGATATTAGTTGCAACGTCTATTGCTCCTAATTTTTTAATTTTTTTTAAAAGTTGGGTTGCCGTTTTGCTGCCGATTTTTTTTTTTTTTTTGGAATTACGAAAAGTTAATGTAGCGTATATATGAAATCATAAATTACATGTGTAGCCAATTGGACAAAATGGCGTTAATTCTACTCTTCTTCATATCTAAAGCATGACTCCTTCAAGCAATCAAATCTCACACGTTAACATTCCCCCGCGCTTCTTTTTTCACTTCTCTTGTCAATTTCTCATTCATACTTAACATGATTCCCCTCTTTCCTTTTTTTTTTTTTTTTTTTTTTCTTACAAAAAAAAAATCCAATTTTTCAGTTTTTAGAGTTAAATAATTTAAGGGTATTTTTGTAATTTTAAATATAATTAATAAAAAATTAGACGAAAAAATTTTAATTTAATAGAGTTAAAATACATAAACTAAACTACTGAATTTTAATAATAAAGAAATATAAGCGTTAATTTTAATATGATTTAGGGATGTAAATGTAATTTTAATTTTTAATATTTTTTATTAATGTATTTAAGAATGTTTCTCAACAAAATCTCTAACAGTAATGTCAAACCTGCTTTAAGAAAATAATAAATTTTAACTCAATAAGGAATTATTCTAAAAAAATAAAATTTTAAATGTAAATCTCAATTGCAGTTAATTATAAAATAAAACGTAAAAATTTTATTTTATAAATAAATAATACTATTTTTTGTTAATTAATCCATTTTTTTAGGAATAATTAATTATACTTTGGGATGTTTAAAATAGGTTCCTTTCTTGTACTTGTGTCCATATACATAATGATTCCTTTGCTTCAAGGATATAAATACTTGACAAATTTTTGAATATTTCTACAAGTAATTATTAACTAAAGTTAATTTTATCCTAATTTTAAGTCATTGACTATATTCTATGTATACAGAAATCATGTCATTGCCATGCATATTATTGAAATTATATTAAAGAAGTCAGTATTAAAAATTAATATTTTTAAATAAAAAATAATTTAATAAAAATAAATGAGATTTCAAATTTAAATTATTTATTTATAAGATATTCACTCTCATCCATTAATTACCTTCAATACATAAAAAAATTTAACATATTTGCATGATTGAATTCACTAATTAAGATTAAATAATTTTTAATTTAAGTTTATTCATAATTGCTTAATCCTTAAATAAATATTTTTATTATATTGAGAAAGGAGAAGAAAATATTGATGGGTCTAAATGATATTTTTGGCTTTATCAATCATTTTAGTGTGTTTATTTAGTTTAATGATGAATGTTTATTTTATAATTTAGAAAATTATAAATTAAAAAATAATAAATTTTCATAGCTCTTTTTTAATAAATATTATAAATAATAAAAAAATTAAATTAAGTTTTCGTTAATTAAGTTTTAAATTAAAAATTGGAGTGGACCATGTCAAATTCATTTTGAATTAAACTGTTAATTTTTTTTAAGAATAATCTAAAATTTAAATTATTTGAATTTTTTACATGGACTAAAATTAAATTACAAAGTAAGTCGAAAGAATTCAAATTAAACTAGAGGATAAAGTCAAAATTTTCCATTTCTTATTCGCTGTATGTATATACAAAATAGGAAAAATTATAAAAAAGTAAAAAAAGAAATTTCCAAACTAAAAGAAAAATCTTCAAATTCAAATTATTTCAAAGAATTTGGAATGAAAAATCATGAATTCACATTATCCAACTAGATGGGTAAGTATTGCATTTAATAATATGAAACCACATTAATAAAGTTTGACTTAGTTTTTTTTATATACTTTTCGATATTAAAATTTATTAATTTCACTAATTTAATTTTATATTGAATATATTTATTAAAAAATTACTATTTTTTAATTTTTAAAAATATTTTATATTTAAAAGTCAAATATAATATTTAATAAATATGTTAAGAGTCGAAAATTAAAGTTGACTGATATCTATAGATGCAAAAACTTAACCAATGTTCATACACAAGAATTTGACTTTTGACAAATACCCAATTACCAAATCCATCACCTTGTACTTTTAAAAGACTTCAATTGTTTGTCACAAACAGACAATGGCATTATAATTTTATAAGATACCAAAATTCAACCTCTTTTTGGTGGTTCAACCCACCACCACCACCACCACAAACCCTAGCTCCACCTCCTACCCCCAACCATGAACCACCAAAATTTAATTTTCAAAATCCACTCGGCTACAAAACAAGGTATCCAAGTGGTATATTATCCAATTCTCTTTACTACTTCCCTTATCCCAATTTTGCCATCTCATTGAACCAAACCAACACAAAAAAATCCCATTTGCCCACCGCTCTCATAACTCCAAAATTTCACACGTGTCCACATACCCATTTGGCCACGTCATCTGTATTTAGGAGGCCGAAGCTGTCAATCCCACCAGTATTTTAACACGTTGTGCTGTCCTGTTAAAGGAATTGTCAAATAGAAAGAGAGAGAGAGACTCAACTACCCTAAAAAACTAACCTTTTAAAAAAAATCCTAACTTTTTAAATCTCCTCATATATAAACACTTGGAAGGCAGCTTACAACTTATAACCAACTCAACAAAGCATTTCTTTGTTCTTCTTTCTTCTTTCTCTTCTCTTTCAGCTTGCAATAATATGGACTGGACCAGAGGCCACACTATAGGCCGTGGCTCCACCGCCACCGTCTCCCTCGCGGTGTCTCTCCACTCCGGTGATGTTTTGGCTGTCAAATCTGCTGAACTTGACCAATCAAAGTTCTTGCAGAGAGAGCAAAAGATTCTTTCTTCTTTAGCTTCTCCTCATGTAGTTAGCTACAAAGGATATGACATTACTAGGGAGAACAACAAGGTTATGTACAATCTTTTCTTGGAGTACATTTCCGGCGGTACACTTACCGATGAAGTTCAGGCTCACGGTGGCAAAGTAGAAGAATCGGTGATCAGAAACTACACTTATGGAATTGTTCAAGGTCTAGATTATCTACATTCAAATGGCTGGGTTCATTGTGACATCAAAGGCAGGAACATCTTGATAGGGAAAAGTGGAGTCAAAATTGCGGATTTTGGTTGCGCCAAAAGGGTTGACGCGGTGGAAGCTGCGGCGCCAATTGGCGGCACACCCATGTTTATGGCACCGGAGGTGGCGCGTGGAGAGGAACAGGGGTTTGCTAGTGATATATGGGGTTTAGGGTGTACAATTATTGAAATGGCTAGTGGTGGTTCACCGTGGCGTAATGCGAGTGACCCAGTTTCTGTTATGTACCGGATTGGATTTTCCGATCACTTGCCAGAGTTCCCCAGTAGTCTATCGGCGCAAGCAAGAGATTTCTTGGATAAGTGTTTAAGAAGGGATCCAAAACAGAGGTGGACAACAAATCAGCTTCTGAGGCATCCATTTCTGGGAAAATCCAATTCTCATGCAAAACAAATTGAAGAATCTAAATCAAGTTCAAATTCTCCAACAAGCATTCTTGACAAAGGCTTTTGGAACTCACTGGATGAATCAGAAGCAGAAGCAGAGAATCTGGTCCAAAGAAGTGATGAAAGTTCAGGCAAGGAGAGGATCAGACGGCTGTCCTTGATTTCAGGTGGGCCCAGTTGGGACTGGGATGAGACGTGGATCCCCGTTAGAGGCAACTCAACTGAAGCTAAAGATGATGTGATTAGCTACAGTTCAGAGTACCAAGAAAGCTTCGGCGGCAGCGAGCAATCATTGGAGGACTTGTTAGATAGAAATATTAATGATAGGATTAGTGAGGAATTTTGTAAATATGGGAAAGATAGTTTTTTAATTAGCAGTAATTTAGAGTTTAATAGGCACGTAGACATATTGTTAAATCCTTACATTCCAAACTTATTTTTACAAGCATAACATTCATATCTCAATCTCTCTTTTTTTCCCCCTTTTTCTATCATCCATATTAAAAATTCAGAAAAAAAAAAGCAATCACTTTTAAAATTTAAAATTATTTTATACTTAAAGTTTGAATTTGAGAAATTGGTTAAGTGAAAATGGAAATTAATCTATTTTAAAAAATTTAAATTGTGGATAATTTTATTTTTTAAAAAAATAAAATCTTTGAAAGGAAAATTGACAGTTGGGAAGTCAGACCTGACGCATAAAGTATTTTTTGTAATGCAATTGTAATGACCTAATTTCGTACAATTTCTGGGTGAAGTTTTCATGCAACAAGAAAATTAATAAAAATAGACTTGAAGGAACTGACAATTTGGCGATTTTTGCGGTGCAAATGTGCACATTTGTGTATGGTTGTTTAATAATTTATGTAATAAGAGAGTCGTAGGCCTAGTGCAGGCCAATGGGTAGGCGAAATTTGGACCAAAACTCAGAAGGGGGGAGGAATTGGGCAGCTCCTCCCACCCAACATAGGGTGTCGGTTCCTTGTTGGTTGGGTTATGGTAGGTAAGTAAAATGGGATTTATTCCCCCGACATTACTGGGTGGCAATGTGGCCACTTCTTCCACCCATTTTGCTTGGTTTCTCTTTCCAGTAGGTAAAGCTGAGATCGTAATCTCATCCCCAATTATGCAATGAAAGTCACCACTCACAACTCACAGCTACAGCTTGTGTAGCTTTTAACTCATTATTTTTTGGGCAGCCACTGGTTAGTTGAGTGGCAAACTGCATTCAGACTTCCATGTGTAATCCCTGGTTGGACTCCTCATTTTTCCTTTCTCTTCAAATTTGTGGTGTAATCTATCTGTCTAATAATGAAAAATTCACCATTTTTTGGAATGTTTAATAGGAAATCCTGCAACTCCCATCTTGATTTTTCAATTCTTAATACTTTCTCCACCTCATAATTTTTATTCATCTTTTCTTTTTCAATTATTTCAAAATTATTATTAACTTTATTTCATAATTTTATCTATATTTTTTTTATTGTTTTAAAATCACCGTTAACTTTATTTTATACTAAAATAATATATAAATTAATTATTATAATTTTATTTAATTTTATCTTGTTTATAAGAAATCTTTCAAAAATTTTTTTAATATTTAATAAAATTTAATATATTTAAAAAGGTATAATTGAAAAGTTAATAAAAAATATATATATTTTAATATGTGTGAAAAAACTAAAGTGGATATTATTATTATTGGGTGAATTTTTTCTGCACTTAAATATATACAGCCAACATATAAAACTATATTTATATATTAAAACTATGGCAAATATCACTTATAAAAGTATATTGATGGTTTTTTATTGGGAAGAAATATAAATAAATCGAACTGAGTCGAATTTTGAAAAATTTAAATTTGATTTATTAAAATTTTTTCGAGTTTAAGTCCAACTCAAATTTTACTCATTTTGAACTCGAGTCAAGTATTAATAAATTCAAATTTGACTCAGTTTAAAAAACGAGTTTAGACAAATTAAATTAGATGAATTTAATTTTGAATAGTTTATAAATAGTTTAATTTATTTATATGTATAATAATTTAATTTAAAATTAAATAATTTTAATTATATATATATATATATATATATATATATATATATATATATATATATATATATATATATATATATATTAACTCACAACCTTATAAATAATGAGTTCTTAAATCTCAATAATTCAAATATCTACAAATTTTAAAAATATAATTAAATGACATAAAGTTAAATTTTAAAAAATTTAGTTTGGCTCATAAAAGTATATGTTGTATTTAAATTTATTTATTTTATAATATTACTTTCAGTATATTTATTGAGACTGTTCACAAATTTATTTACTAGTATGTTTATAAATTTGAAAATGAGCCAAGTTTATGAATTTTAACGAGCCGAGTTTATAAGGCTTAACAAGTTGAATATTATGAAATTTAAATTTAACTTATTTATTAAACGAACTTAAAAAATAAACTTGAATTTAGCTCATTTATAAATTGAGTCGAGTTTTATCGAATCTCGAATAATTATAAATAATTTAGTTTATTTATCCTCTGCTTAGCAGGAGATATTGATGCTTTGTTGTGGGTAAGAATTTTTCTATTATTACTATTGTTAGTTTAGAAAAATTACTATACAATCCGTTTATTTTAATTAGACTAACCATGTTAATTAATAAATTTTTTTAAATTTTAAAAATATTTTAATATATTTTTAAAAATTAAGAAATTAATTAATAAATTTTCTATTGGAATCAAATAATATATTTTTTTTAAAAAATTATTATTTAATAGTATAAAAAACTGATAAGTTAATTTTTAATTTTGAAAAATACATCACAATAATTTTAAAATTTTAAAGATTCTACTAATTATGAATTTACAGACTTAATATAATAATAAATGCATTTGAATAAGTAAATCCGAGAGTTTTCAGGTTTTATTCTTCCAATCTCAATTCCATTTTAAAAGAAAGATTCTACTAATTATTTCCTTTATTAATTTAGCAGTTAAATATTGATAAAAATTTAAAATCTATTCTCTAGTAGAAATTAGTTAATTTACAGTTTTATAAAATAAAAAGGTTAAAAAATAAATTTTTTTATATTATAAAAATTAAATAATATAAAATGTAATATTTAAAATTAAAAAAATGAATTAATAAATTTTTTAAAATTTTAAGAATATTGTAATATATTTTTTAAAACTAAAAAAATAAATGGGTTTTTCTTTTAGTTGGACACTTTTCCTTAAGTTTCTATAAGATTCATGGAAGGAAAGTTATCCTTAAGTTTCTATAAGATTCATGGAAGGAAAGTTATCTTTAAATGTAAGGAAGGGGAAAAAAAACAAAGGCAAGGGAAAGTTCGTAAGCTTTGATGGAAAGTTTTGGATAAACTATGGAGGCAAGCACTTGGTGACTAGCACAAGACTCTTAATTAATTACATTGAATATATGCAGCAAAGGTGATTTAGATAAGGATGAAGTTTGTGGGAAGTGCATAGAATGAAACTTCTGGGACTTTCCAATTGGTTTCTAGGAAGTAATGTTGATTGTTCCAGAAACATTGAAAAATTCTCAATACTAGAAAGTCCACTCTTGGATATTCTATTCTACAAGCCATCTTTAGAATTTCCTTCTTCCACAAGTTTCTATTAGACTTTTTTTATAAGTTTGTTCATATTCTAGGATAAATTTTTTAAAAATCTATTAGTAAATTTGTCTATAAATTTAATTATGTTGCTACATTTATTAGTAAATTAAAATATATTATTAATAAAATATATAATCCTTTAATTTAAATTTTATATTAAAATTAAATATATTTTATATTTAATATAAGTAATATTAAATATAATATAAATAAATTTATATTATATAAAATATCACATATAAATAATATATATTAAAATATTTCATAATTTTTATTATTATTTTTAATTATTCCAAAATTATTATCTATTTTTTTACATTATAATCATATTTTCAACAAACTTTTCAAAATATTTTTTCACATTTAATAAAGTTTAATATATTAAAATAAATATAATTAAAAAATTATTTTTGTTAATATATGTGAAATATTAAAATAAATAAAAATTATAGAATAGAGAGAGTATTATATTTTTTAAATTGTAAAGTTTTATTTTTTTTCATATTTTAAGTTTTTATTAATAATCTATAATTTTATATAAAAATAAAAATAGGAAATAAATAATAGCATTAATAAAAATGATATTATTATAATAAAAAATATGTATTTAAGGATTATTAGTCAAATAGAATTTTAAAGGGCTATATTATAAATTTATCATTAATTTTTTTAAATTTGATTAGTTCTCTTGCAATAAAGTTAATTTTACTATCAAAATTTAAAATGTTACATATAAATATAAATTATAGTAAATATTTAATTTTTTTAATAGACTAAAAATATTATATATAGGAAAAGATTTTTAAATTTTATTTACAATAATTTTAAATTATTGTTTAACTGTTACTTTAGTAATAATTTGAAATCTCTCCCTAGTCTTAGTAATCGGCTTTAGCTCAAATACTTCAAAATTGAAAGCTCTCGAATTCAAATCTTAATTAGAGTCAATCTAATCATAGAGAATCGAAACAAAACCATCCCTTACTAATCAACAGTACCTAACCTACTCTTAACCAAACCATTCCCAGAGCCCATTGGGATTGTTTGAGATTTTCTACACGCCGAATTCCTTAAACCAACCCATGCACCGTCCACGCAAGGGCTAGAACTTTGAGGCCTATGGCCTCCATCTTATACCAACAACTCTTTTTGAAAATAAGATCCTAACTTCTGCCAACTTGGGCCCCCTCGTTGCCTGCAACTGCCTAACAACCCAAACCCAACCAAATACCTCTTTATTAGACTTAATGGTCGTTCAACGAACACTCCAAATCAACCCAAACATGAGGAAAATTCAGGCAGCCTGCAGATAAGAGGGATAGACTAGAAGGAATAAGAAGAGAGTTTCATTTTGATTCATCAGTTCATGTTGGATCTCTAATCATTTTATCAATGCAAAGGGGAATATTTCAACCAAATTTGCTGGTTCACATGTGTGTATAGAGCTGCTATAGACCAAACTTGTAATCTGAAGAAAATTTAGAATACATGGATTCTAATTCATGTGTTATATAATTAATTTATTAATTACAATAAAAAATTCAACATCGTTAGATTTATATTTATAGGTATAGTAAAAATAATATTCGACTATTATGATATCCTGTGTTATACAAGTTTTCTAATTCTCAAATTTTAATATTAATATGTTATATTCTTGTACTTTTAATGAATTTAATAGGAGTTTACCGACGGGAATCATTCATTACTGCCGTAAACCTTACAAAATATTATTTTGAATTGTAATACGATACTTTAAAATCGAGTCATAATTTATTGTAAAAAAATATATTCGATATTTATTCCTAATCAATATATATAAAAGACTCGAATATAAATTTATTAAACGAGTGATAATTCTTTTAGCAATTGAACCAAATCAGAAAAAAAGTATGTTAGATATATTCTTTTGCTTTAATTAGGTGAACTTCAACTTCTATGAGAATTGCATAAGTTCCAAGCTTACAATGCATGTGTATTGTGAAGTAAAATTAAAGGGAATCACTGAGATAACCAAGCAAGGAGCACTATTTTTATTCTTGAAGATCAAATCTAGACCATTAAAATTGTTAGTCGTACTCTACCATGTTGATTCCCCAACATGATCGGTTGTAGTTAATTGAAACTATAAAATCACTTTTCCAGCTTTTTACGTCATTAAGTACTTCACCTCATTTACTCTCCAATTTCATATGTGATCAACTTGTTCAACAAAACTTCAGCCAAATTCTTTATAATTTAAAATTAAATTTTTTTTTATTGAAAATATAATAAAATTTATATATTAATCTGAAATTAAAATATTTTATTAATTAAACATACAAATCAATTTATATATTCATATGCGTGCAAAATTTTTTAATTTACTCCTTAATCAAATACCTATTCAAAGCGGCTAATATTGATTCATTCCTTTTTTTTACTATTAATTATTTAATCTTTAAAATTTTATAATATAAATCGAATTGAATTTTATTTTTTAATTATGTAAAAAAATTTATTTTTCAAAATCATCATTTCACTATTTAAGAAGAAAGAGAGAAATAAAATTTATTTTTGTTTTTCCATATCTCCCCATTTTTTCTCTGAAAATTATTAAATATATTTATTTTATGTATAATAAATTTATTATATTTATAGATTACAATAAATTTTATAAAAAATTATTATTTAATTTTTATATTATGAGAAAACTCATTAGTTGGTATATTAATTTTAAAAAATATATTAAAATATTAGTGATATTTTAAAAATATATTAAGTAGTCTCTCCATTAATTTTAGTTGTTAATTATTTTATTATTTAATCTTTGTAATTTTAAAAAAAATAATTTTTTATATTTTAAAAAATTATTAATAGATTTTTTAAGGTATTATGGATGTTTTAATAATATATTTTTTAAAATATAGAAACTAATAAATAAATTTTTTCCATAACATAAAATTTAAATAATAAATTTTTCTAAATTTTATGTGAATATCATCGTTAGTCAGAATTTATCTATTGCATATATCATAGTTGCATGGAATAAATTCTCTTTTCCTTTTTGTTCAATGGAGATTAAAAGGAAAAAAAAAAAAAAGAAGGCTAAATATGAGATAAACTTGGCTGAATGGTGGTTTTTGCCCCAACATATTTATCTTGCCTGAATTATATCATGGATCCAAATCACAAATACAAATATCTCTACCTATATATTTGTAACACTAGTCATATTTTTCCTTGCTGAAATTTTTTTTTTTAGTATCACTTTTACAATTGGAGATTTGAAATTATAAACCTCAATCAATCATGTGGCCTAAGGATTGTTACTGCTAGGACTTGAAACTGCAGGATCATTGGGTAGAAAAAGCTTGTCAGTATTCAGAGCAGTGAACACCACCAAACCAAGAGTTACCAGAACTGAGAGAGAAGATAACACCAGCATTACGCCATGTGCAATGGTATTATTCACCTCTTGTGCATAATCTGCTGAAGCCAATGCCAGAATTGTCATTGGGAAAGAGTATGCCCACCATGCCACGTTGAACTTTCTTGTGGATTTCTTGAATAGGGTTGGCCTTGAAATCTGCTTTCACATAAAAAACAAAAAAAAGCAAATTAGAAGCCAATACTAGACTTCAAATATGTCCGTAAAGTTAAGATATCTCTACGATAAATTATTCAGTGCGCCGGTGCATGTGCTCCGTTGCACAGTAAGAAAAAATTTAAAATTGCTTTTTAAAAAAATTAATATTTAATTCTGTATAACAAAAAATTATTAATTAATTTTTTAATTTTAAATGTACCGACTAATTCTTCCTTAGCCGTTCATAGTAAAAAAAAAAAGTTTAAAATGACTCCCACTTGCTGGGGAAGCACATGTTGCAAGATCTTTATGTCCCTACTTGAGTTCTTATTTGAAGACCAATTACATATCAACATCATCAGCTATAACAAATCAAATTTAATTTTACTTCTTGAGCCTAAAAGAAACCCTAGCAAATGCATTATACATTACCAGGGATAAGAAGAGGAAAAGAGAGAGAAAGAAGAGCATCTTTGCCAAGTTATCAAAGCATCCAGAAATGGAGTCCCAAGCCAAACTCGCCATGCTTGGAGCAGCAATGAACAAGAAGAAAACTGGGCTTAACATCGTTGGCAGGCAATTTCCCACGTTTAATCTTTGATATAAGGTGACAAATAGCACAAGATAATGTGCCATGCCTAATGAAAACATGCAAATACAAGTCTCTTTCCACCCCATTTGAGCTGCCGCCCTGGCTCCCACCAGGTTCCCTATCACCGACAGTTGACTCGTCGGATTCGCGGCGGTTGACAAAGACCTCTTTCCTTTGGTAAACCACTGGCCATAGATTTTAACATCAAGAACCACCATTGGAATCACAAAAACCCACCAAAGGACAAGATAATACATAGTCTTTGGGGTGAAAAATGGAGATGATTGAAGCAAAAGAAGCCAAGAAATCCAAGGAGCAAAGAGATAATTTACTCCTACATGGTGGAGGAATTCAAGCTTCACCATCTCAAAGTGAACTAAACATCTAAGTATGTAAAGAAGAGAAAGTGAGGTTACTGTGAAAAGAGCAATTGACCAAATAAGAAGAAAAGCTGTGGAGGGTAGCATTTGAAACACACGACGAAGAGCATGTGCATCTTCTATTGATTGATCTCCGAGGATCTTCCACAGCAGGGCTTGGCTGCAAAGGGACAGGCTTATTCTAAAATATCCAGCATGAAAACTTGCCAAGATTGAAATAATGGAGTCTTTAATGATCTTGAGAGGGCTACAGTGTTGAGGTGGTGGTGGAAACAATGCCTCCATGGTTGAGGAAGCCGAGGGAATGCAGGGTTCTCCATGGGCATGTTGATAGAATTTTTATATAGAAGAAGAGATGCAAAGTGAAGTGATTGATAATGACCAGTTGAAAAGAATGTTATGTGTGGTTAGCGAGCTGAAGAAGAAGATATGTGGCGGCTGACTCGGGTAGCCTTTGTGGACTATGTGTTGTTGATTTTATGAGTTGTTTTCATTTCTTTACAGCTAGATCCCATGCGTGTAAATACATTTTATTTATTTTGATAGTAGGAAAAAAGTGTGAATTTTTATAAATGGGTCAAAATAATTACCCACCTTTGAATAATATGAAGGTACTGACGAGGAGTCAAATCGATTTGAGAGGAAAAAAAGTACAGGTTTATTGGTCAACAATGCTCAGGACTCGCCCAGAAGCTACATGGAGACCGCCTGAGACGAACACAAAAACTCATAGAATTGCTTTTGGCGGTGGCTTTTTGAGAAATGAAGCCGGTGGACTGGTGGGGCCGCGATGACCCTCAATCACCAGTTTCATTTAACCTGCTTTTATTTGAAAACTAAAATTTTTAGGAGAGCGATCTCCGACAGCTTTTCTGTTACTAACAGTTAATGGGAGTTAACGAATAAAATTATTTATAAATTATTTAAAATTTAATTTAATAAAAATTTAATTAGTCTTTATTCGTTTTCTAAATGAAATGAATTCGAATTTACTTTTTAAACTTGTTTAATAAATGAGTTAAGTTTGAACTTAGCAATATTTGACTAGTTTAATTTCGCGAACTGACTCGTGAACAAACTCGTGAACAGACTTGTGAATAGACTCGTGAACAAGTTTATTTGCTAACACTAATCCCATATCGAAAGTTGAAGGAATATAGATAATCATAACTTCTATATAAAGGACAATCCTTCAACATTTTTTTCATTAATTTTAAGTTCGAGAGATTTCAATTAAATAAAAAAAGTTTAATTTAAAAATCTTTTAATAACCTTATAATTTAAATAAATTTAAATTATATTAAATTTATTTATAATGTAATCGAGCTCAAATTCAAATTTAAATGAGTTTAAATTTGAGTTTTTTTGAATGGAGTTTGAATTGGCTCATTAATGTGATAAGCGAGTTTCGAGCTCGAGTTTAATATTTATTTTATGAATCGAGTTTGAGCTTATAAATAAAGTTCGAGTCGAGTTCGAGTTCGAACTCGAGATTTTAAATTTATTTTCTAATCGATCCTGAACTTATCAAAACTCGGTTCAGTTCGATTCGATTACGACCCTACTTATGCTAATTTTTATTGCAAGTCCGATTGATTATACAAAAGATTAGTTTTTTTTTTTTAAATTGATCTTAATGTGCTGAAACTATATAAATACACACATGTTTTAAATATTTGATATGCAATTAAATCATTAATAGTGTGCTATTATAAAAAAATTTAAAATAAATATATCAAAATTATAATTATAAGTCAATATAGAAAACCGATACATTTAATCACAGCAATACTTCTATTTACACGGCTGTAGTGTAACATAACGATTTATGTATTTTTTATAATAGATAATTTTGTTATTAATTCATAAAAATTACGTTACTAATATTTATAGTAATAAATTAGCAATGGATTAACACATGTTCCTATGAACTTGTTATTAATTCAATAGTATCATTCGTTATTAATTTAATAAAAAATTATAAAAATTAAATTCGTTATTAAATTTAGCATATACTGCAATCTGATTTAATAAAAAAATTAAAAATTTAATCTGTTATTAATTTAAAAAACATATAAAAAATTTATTCAATTATTGATTTTATTATTGTATTTTATGCTAAAATATTATTTTTTAGTATTTTAAATTATATTAATTTTATAAGAAAAATTATTTTAAAATTAAATGAGGAAAATTTAAAAAAAGTTTAAAAATGTGAAAAAAGAGAAAATGAGGAAAAAAATAAAATGAAAGAAAATTATGATAGAAAAATGTAGAGAAAATGAGGAAAATGTGAAGTTAAAGAAAAGGAGAAAATAGGAAGATAAAATGAGATAAAAAGAAAGAAAATAAGAGAAACATGAAGATAAAATGATGAAAAAGAGAAGAGAAAATGAAAGAAGATAGAAGAAAATGAAAGAAAAAAAATGTAAAGAAAAGAAAGCAAAAGGAAGGAAAATGATAGAAATGAAAGAAAAAATACGAGAAAATGGAAGAAATGGAGAGAGACGAAAAGAAAAATGAAAAAAAATTAGTTTAAATAAAATTTTGATTTGTTCTATAACATTATTAATTTAATTCATTCATTCATATAAGTTTTTATCCGTTTCACATAATTTTTTTAATTTAAAATGTTTCTAATACTAATTATAATAGTTTAATTAAAATTAAATTAAATAATTTTTAAATTTAACTTTTTTACTAAATTTAAAATAATTAATCTATATTATGTAGTTTTTTTTTTCTACCTATTACATACTCTTTAATCAATTCATAGCCCACGATGTGGGTCTTTTGACCTATATTGAAATGGAAATGGCCTCCCAGCTGTTATCTTTGACTTTACTTGGTTGTGCTTGTACTCCATTAATGCTTCTCATTAGTATGAGCAGACCTACTTTCAGGCAAATCCATGGACTTGCCAAAGATGATTTTTATCTGGGTCACGTTGTTGAAGGGTTGGTATCCATCAAGCCCTTGAGTTCCTGTGATATTCGCTTTGGCCTCCTCTAAATTGGGGTAGGTGGGTAGATTTGGAGTTGTTTTTTATATTGACATTTAATGAATTATTTGACATTATTATTAAAATTACCGTTGAGAAAAATATTTTTTAAAAAAAATTATTAAAATTATTTTTAATATAATTTAATTATAAAAATACCAAATAATAAAACCATTTTTTCTAAATTATTTTTTTCAATAATATCTAAAATAGTATTTTTTTTCGATATTTTTCTAAAAAAACACCAGTCCCACCTTATTAGTTCTTTCTATTTATTGCGTTAATTTTTTTTTTCCATTGTATTATCATAATCTTTTGAACACTTTTACTCAAAGTTAAAATTATTTTATTTTCTATTATGAATTTTTATAATTCTTCTTCTTACTATTATTATTATTATTATTTTTTAATTTCATTTTATATAAGTTACTTAAGAAATTAATTTGATGATTAGTGCGTTGTGACTCAATAATCCTATTTGGCAGAAATTTATTACTGTGACATAGTATGTAATAATTATATTTTCACATATCACTATTTCATGTTTATATCAAATAATAATTTTAAAAATTAATAAATATATTATTATATATCATTGTTAACTTACATAAATAATTACACAATGAAAAGTAACTATTAATTAAAGTTATTCTTGATTTCATATACTCATTTACATTATCATAATTTATTGTAATTATATGAAAATCATTAGTAAGTAAACATTATAAAATCAATAATAACAAATTTATTGAGTTTTATTATTGATACTATACAATAATCACTTAAAATAAATTATGTATTATAACCATAAAATAGAGTTACGTGACAAAAATATGATAAGTTAGTGTTCGATCCCACTCGAGAAAAAAAAGATTCGGACATCGTTACACACGATTTTTCACCAAGACTCACCCTCCTCTAAATAGGTCGAGTCTTGGTATAAAGTTAATATTAACAGACACAAGTCAGCATACTCTTATTACGCTTATAATCGTAGGATCACCGACCGATTAGCTGGCGAAATCCCTTATCATATAGTCGGCCACATCTTTACCGGATTTTCAGAAAACATTATATTAACTCTATCTTCGTACAGTATAAAAGCTAATGATTACAGAGAAAAATGTATGCAATTCTCTTACACAACTACTCTCAAGTTCTACATTCACCTTGTTCTTCAGTTTACTGACTTGAGCATTAAAGTGGCTGCTGAAGGCACCAACCACCTCACGTTCTCTGTCTTGCAGGTTTAGCCAATTACAACACAACTTTATTTTTCGGTTGCATCATTTTATTCCACTGCTGGAAGATTTATTGAGTTCTTTCTATTCATTTGGATTAAAACCGGTCTTTTATTCGTTTTCTTTGGAAAAAAATATCTTTCTTCTCTCTTTAGAAATATCTAGGATCATACGTGTCATTGCAGGAAGACCTGATGTTGGCAAAGAGAAAAATAAACGCATAGTAGAAGACGTCCTGTCAGTTGAACAAAAGCCATGAGCCAAATAGGAAGTAAGGTTCGGACCTGCAGACAAAGTGATAGGATTATTTTAAAATGACCCACTAGTCATCAAGATCCTTC
Source organism: Manihot esculenta (assembly GCF_001659605.2). Taxonomy (NCBI): domain Eukaryota; kingdom Viridiplantae; phylum Streptophyta; class Magnoliopsida; order Malpighiales; family Euphorbiaceae; genus Manihot; species Manihot esculenta. Next base: position 9,133,267 of record NC_035173.2, read on the forward strand.
TAAACAAGTATAAAGTAAGGCGAGTATTGGTGGATACAGGTAGCTCCATTAATTTTCTCATTTTAAATGTTTTTAACAAGTTAGGTTTGGATAAAAATAGCATTGTGAAGGTTTTTATCTATTAGTAGGATTAGGAGATAAGATCGTGGCAGTACTGGACACCATCAACCTCTCCTAGTGCTGGGTGACTAGAAACATAAGCAAGAGTTGTATACAGAGTTCACGGTGGTAGATATCCCACTTGCATACAATGTGATATTTGGTCATCCAGTTCTAAACTGTCATGGTATAGTTATTAATATGGGTGTTATGTGTCTTAAATTACCAGCTCCAAGGGGGTTAACTGTGTCCGACCAAAGAATGTTACAGACACCTCATAAAAAGTCTCGAAAAAGCAACAATGCCCATCGACTTGCTAGAAAAACTGGATTCTCACATAAAGTTAGAGCCAGCAGACTCAGTAGAAGAGGTCCAGTTAGCTAAGGATCAAAAGGTACAGTTCGGTACTGCATTAACTAGTGAAACAAAGAACTGTTTAATAGAGTTGTTAAAATGTTGAGTGACCATTTTTGCTTGGTCTCCAAAAGATGTAAGAAGGGTGGACCCGACTCTTATCACTCATAAGCTGTCTATCGACAAAATGGTTAAACTGATCCAACAAAAAAAGAAGAAGGTTAGCACCGTAGAGATAGCAGGTAATCAAATAAGAGGTTAACAAGCTTTAAGTACATTATTAATAAAGGAGCTCTAGTATCCTATATGGCTCGCTGACTCACGGTTGTCGAAACCGGTCAAAAATAACCTTTCTGGTTATCAACAATCTTACAATTGTAGATAGTGGTGAAAGGATCATATCCACAAAGAATTGATACTCACCTATTTTCCTTTTCAAGACCAAGTAATTAAGCTGAAAGCAAATAAACTAAGAGAGAAATAAACTGAAAGCAAAATAAAAGCAGACTGCAATTAAAGTAAAAAGGGAGTTTTGGGATTGTTTCAGTTGAACTAATAATGAAAGAAAAATAATAAGGAAAAGCTAATAATAAAAATAAAGACAAATCAATAATGATAAAGCTCTAGTTGAAGAATTGGATCCACTTTAGTTGTTGGGATTGATCATTGACACTTAGTTTCCCTTAGTTGATTCAATAGATTAGTTATGGAGATGGAGGACGCCTCTCAACACCATTATCTCTCCTTAGGAACAAATCAATTAGGGAACGTCCTCTAATTAATCACTAATCAACAAGTTGCCAAGGAATGTCCTTGGGCCTCAGGCAACAAACAACTGTCAATTGCATTAAGAAATAGAGAGATCCAATCCTAGCTACCCAAACGCTTGAGATGTTGCTAGATCATACAATTTCCTTAGTTTTTACACCAAGTGTTCTTATGTTTGAACAATTCAAGCAATTACGGACTTAAATCATCCAAACTAATATATTATTACTTTGCAATCAAGAATCAACATAGATCTAAACAACAAAGCAATATTGAAATCAAGCATGAAATTGCATAAATATTGAATAAACCAAAGATAACAACTTATGTTCAGATCTCACAATCCATAAAATAACCAAAGTTTCAACCAAAATTCAACTAGAATAAAAGGTTTTAGCCTCTCATGGCTGAAACAAAAACTAAAAATAAAAAGAAAAGAAGAAGATGAAAAACCGAATGGTGGAGAAGCTTGAAGAGGCGCGCGGCTGCCCTTCTTGGCCGAATGGGAGTGGAGGTCCTTATGAGGCTATGCGGCAGCCTTTGAGATGAATTTATAGAGTTCTTGTGATGCCCTAGCTGCTGCCCAAGTTGATGCCACATGCTGCCCAAGGTGCTGCCCCATATCTTGCACATTAATGAGGTGGAGCCTCACTTTGAATTTTGAATTTTGAATGTGCAAGACTTGGTGGGCAAGTATGTCTTCTTTGGCTTCTTTAACAAGCTGAATTTGAATTTTAAAATCTGAATGTGCATCTTGAAGATTTGGCTTCTTGAATAAGGAAAGGAATTCTTGAAGATCTTGAATTTCAAACTGCTCTGTTGACTGCACTTTCCTTATTTAGCACTTTCCTTAATGAGCTAAATCTTGAATTTGAATTTTGAATTCTCTTAAGGATTTAAAATTTGAATTTCAAATTGCTTTCCTTATTTGGCTCCTTTCAGTTGCACTTTGGCATGCTTGCTCTCCTTTGCTCCAATTAAGGCAGGGGCATTTTCTCCAAATTGTCTCTTTACACCATTTTCTGCAGAATATGATCAAAAGCACTAAATTAGGCAGAAAATATGTAAATTAACATCAATAACATCATAATAAAATGGACTAAATTATGCTCTATCAAATACCCCCACATGTAGCCTTTTGCTTGTCCTCAAGCAAATAAACATAGTCAAACAAGCTCTCTTTGCTACTTGATCCTTATTACCACTTAAGCTCAAACTCTAGACCCCTATTTTGAAGCATTGCAGTGAAGAATATATGCATCAAGGTTACTCACCTTCTTTCCTTATTTCCCTTTACCTACCATGGCTAGGATTTGTTTTCCTCAAGAAAGAGATTACACATGTACATATTCTTTGTTCAATTAAGACTTTTTCTAGCTTTCAGAGTGATTTGCCCTTACCTTGAAGTACTGTATTCAGCCTTTTGCACTTAAGTTTTGCTTGAAAAGGTCACCAACCTATTGATGTGAAAGTATATATTTTCAGTTGGTCACCTGTCCAAGTGGCTACTAGCTCTATTCATAGTCTTTCAACCATTGAAACAATTTTCAATTTGTGCTCATGAAGTCTAAGCCTTGGCCGAATCTCATTATCTCAAAGAATCGGGCAAATCAACACCAATTGCTAAAATAAGTCATGTTAAGTTCATTCACACATCTTTCAATTCATTCTCTCTAATGAGCAATATATATTTTTTATCATGGCAAGCTCAAAGATTCAATTCAAAAGGCAATTCCCAAACATGAACACAATTCACTGAAATTGATTCAATATAAGTTTAAAGAGTCATCACATCAATGGGGTTATGGAAAGAAAGCTCATCCAACATAGTCTATCAGTTTGAGTGAAGCAAATCGGAACACAAAAAGGAAGAAGACTGTGGTTGTGAGTGTTATTGAAAGCAAAAACGAAAAATTGAAAAAATCGCATTGAAAATGAAAACAAAAATTCAAACTGAAAATCAAAGCAAAAATAAATAAAAATAAAGATTCAGAAATATGCACCCCCACACCTAAATCATGCATTGTCCTCAATGTATTGAAAAAATTAAAATGCAAAAGAAACTGAGTACTTCCCTGGGTGTGGTGTGCATGGTGCGATCCACTTGATCAAGGCTCAAGTAATTGGAGAAGGGAAAAAGGTCCCAACTGAATTGAGTGAAAAGTGTAGCACTCCTTTTGATATGGTCATAACCCATCCTATTTTTTCCATGTACTCATGAAGTAACATGATTAGTTTCTCCTCTTTCAGATGAGGTGTGCCTCTAGCTCTTATGTTTGCATTTTTTAGCACTTCCAACTTCAATTCATATTTCTCCATGGATAGCTGCAATTTGGTACTGAATTCAGGCAAAATAAATTCTACTTTATTCGGAGGTTCGGGCAAGTATTTATCCGCATGCTCCTTTGGTTTAAGTGCTTGGGCTACCATTTGTTCCTTGTGCGCATGGGCTGTTTGCATTGGATGAATGGCAGAATTAGTTTCAGTTGCCTCCTTCTGCGCAAGATTGGTATGCAGTGGAAGGCTGGAAGGAGTTTCATGCGATGGAAGCTGAATAGGTGCGACTGGAAGTGTTGCAGGACTGTCCTGCGCAAGGCCTGTCTGAAATGGGAGAATGGTGGGATCATCCTTGTAATACCCGGCTAGACTCCGGTATCAGAATTCCTACCGCCCGGTGGAATCTCGGATGTCGGAAGCCTCTAGTAGGGTAGAATCATGTTTTCATAAAATGTTTTAAGGTATTTCATGGTTTTAAGTAAAATGGAAATGAGTTTTTACATAAAAACAACCTTGGAGGAAAACCCAGGTTCGGCCGCCGAACCTCAAGTTTGGCCGCCGAACATGCATGCCTTCGGGAGCGCCTTTAGGCCCCCGAAAGCATAAATGAGGAAGTCCAGGTTCGGCCGCCGAACCTCAAGTTCGGCCGCCGAACCTCAAGTTCGGCCGCCGAACATGGCATGCATGCGAAGGCACATTCGGCCCCCGAACGTGGCCTGGCCAGCCACTATAAAAGGGTCCCTTAGCCGAAAACGGGCGAGCTTTTCCCCATTTTCGGCCAAGGTGAGCTTTCCGCCGCCCCTCACCGATCTTTGATATTTTTCCTCTAGATCTTTCAAGTTTTTCACTTGTTTTAACTTCGTTTTGAAGATTTGAGCTTTTGAGCAAAGTTTTGGAGCTTTGAGGTCCAAGAACTCAAATCTCTCCCAACTCCAAGTTTGGTCGCCTCTACTCTCGATCTTCAAGAGGTAAGAGTCGATCTCTAGCTTATATTATGTTTTAAGTAAGTTTTATGAAGTTCATGGGGATAGAATGCATGATTAGGTCATAGTTATGTTTATGGGTATAAATGTATGTTCTTGAACAATGTGGCTTGTAATGTGTGTTTGATGTGTTGTAGTTGGGGTTTAAGGTAGTTTGAGACCCCTAGGAGCTTGAATGCATGTTTTGGTTGAGCTAAATGCATGTTGGTTTGAGTTTGGAGGCATTTGTGCATGTTTGAACCGAGTTTCTGCCCTTTGGGAGAAACCAGGTTCGGCAGTCGAAGGGACTTTCGGCCGTCGAACCCTCTTGTGGAGGCAGCCTTCGGCTGCCGAAGCTTGCCCCCGAAAGGAGACTTTCGTCTCTGTCTGGGAGTTTCGGCCGCCGAAAGTGCCGCCGAACATGCATGAGTTTTGCCTCTGTCTGGGAGTTTCGACCGCCGAAGGTGCCGCCGAACCTGCCTGACTTTCGGCTCTGGAGGGACTTTCGGCCACCGAACCTGCCGCCGAAAGTGCCCTGTCCAGCCCTTTCTTGCATGTTTTTCTATGATTATTCCATGATATTTTAGGGGGTTTTTGGGGAATAGTTTAGAGTTATGTTCACGTATATTTGGTCCCTCATTTGAGTCCACCTGTGTAGGTTCGGACCCGAGGAACCGAGGACCCCCGCAGTGAGTCTGTTGCCCCAGTGTCTGGTCAAAGCTATCCAGAGGTGAGTGGAATAAACCTTTACGTTTAAAGTAAATAAATTTCAAAGTTTTGAGCATTGTTCATGCATCATGAATGCCATGTGATGAATTAGGTTGCTTGCATTAGAATTCACGAATATGTTGCATTGCACATTTTGATGTTGATGTGGATGAATGTTGAATGATCCTTAGCCCTCGATCTATGATATGACGAGATGATATGTACGGTACGGAAAGTAAGACCAGTGGGACCCATTCTACGTTCGCTGGCACTATGTAAGGGAAAGACCAGGACCCATTCTACGTTCTGGCACAGTTGGACCATGTAGAGGGCTATTGGTGACAAGTTCATCCTTGATGTGATTAGCTGTGATGTGATGCATTTCATGTTATCATATGTTTTAAGTGTTTTATTATTCTGCTCACTGGGCTCTAGTAGCTCACCCCTCTCCCAATTTCCCCAGGATTGCAGGTACAGGGTAGACCAGGAGGTTTACAAGAGTAATGAAGTCTGGTATATGTAATAGATAGTGTGGACATGATGAATGTATTAATATTATGTAAAAGTACAGTTTCAGTCATGTAATGATATTGAGGATTAGATATTGTGCTTGACATTGTGTATGAGGTATCCCTTTTATTACATGATCAAAAATGTTTTATTATGTTCATGATAACCAACTCATCTTATGATATATCGCCCATTGGGGTATTGATGAGATCCCACAGAGGGATCATGATTATGATTATAGCTATGTGCTGTGCATGTTCAGGTTGAGTTGGATGTTTGAAAGTAAAGTTTCAAATTTTTTTTGTATTTTCTTGATCATGTATGGGATTAAACAGGTTTTCAGGATGTATGTTTGGCTTGCTACGGGTCCCGGCGGCCTTAAGTCGACCCGGATCCTAGCGCTGGTAGCGGTCCGATTTTCGGGTCGTTACAGAATGGTATCAGAGCCCTAGGTTCATAGGATCGGACCTAGAGTGTCGGGCTCATAGATATTCTAGAAGGTCAAGCACAATAGGAAGATCATGTCCACTAGGATAGGATGTGGAGTCATGTCTTGTATGATGATGTGAAATGCCATGATTATATACATGTGCATTGATGCTATGATATGAATGATGTATATGTGATGAGGGTTCATGTGTGCCCACATGAACCATATGATGCTAATGTTTATGTGATGTGTATTGTTTTTCAGAAAACAGGATGAGAGGAACCCGTCGATCTGCAAGATTGACCGGAGTGCCGCCTGAGGATGAGGGCACGAGCGCCCGTCCTCCTACATTGCCTAGGGCAATGTCTTGTAGAGTAAACAGAGAAAGAGTGTCAAGGGACCCTAGAAGGTCTTTTGACGCTAGCAGAAGGGGGACTGATAGAGGAGGAAGTTCTTCAGATGTGAGGGAGGTTACGGAAGAGGATCAGAGGAGGGATGGGAACCTGGATGTGAGCATGGAGGAAGAAGGGATAGGGGAGTCTCAGGGAGGCGTTCAGGCCTCGGGGTATGGTTTTCCACCCCATTATCCACCCTTTCCACAGGGTTCAGGGTATCCGATGGGAGGCACATCGGATTACTCCAGCTTTAACCCCTACCCTACCTACATGCCTTATCCACCTTTCTATCCACCTTATACACAGTACCCAGCTTATCCACCCTCACCCTTCTATCCAAACCCAGCAAACCCCACCTCGGGGAATGCTGCACCCCCACCTCCACCACCTACAGAACCAGCAGCCCCAGTTACTCAACCTCCCAGACCTAGCTCAGCCGATGGGAGCAAAGTAAAGATGACAGATTACCTTAAGCTGGATGCTCCCAAATACAAGTCAGGGGATGACCCCTTTGAGTATCTGAGAGTAGTGAAGACAATAACTGATGAGCTAGGGGCGAGTGATAGCAGGGCCATTCAGATGGTAGGGTTCACTTTAAAGTGCAAGAAGGCACGGGAATGGTTCAAGTGTTATGTGGACCCGAGACTAGACGGCATGACGTGGGAGGAATTTGCGAATGAGTTCGCGGGATGGGCTTTTCCAGACAGTTCCAGAGAACTGAAGATGATTGAGTTTGAACAGCTGAGGCAGACAGAGCACATGAGTGTGGAGGAGTTCACGGATAAATTCTTAGAGCTATTGCCTTTTTCAGGGCAAGCTCTAGATTCAGATACGAAGAAAGCCAAGAGGTATGTTATGAAGCTGCATTCTAGGTACTCCTCGTTAATTCAGTCAGTTGAGAGGGAAAGTTTCCACACTGTGGTGGATATGGCTCGAAGGATGGAGGCAAGTGCTATAGTTGAGGGGTCAGTGAAACAGTCAGTGACCCAGTCTTCAGGGGTTAAGACCCCAGGCAGAGGAGGGCCAGGTCTCTCTTCTCAGAGCTCAAGTAAGAAGAGGTGGGATAACACCACCAAGAAGCCGAAGAAGAATAAGTTTTGGAATAAGTTGAAATCCGGTCTGGGTTTTGGCGGTGGCTCGAGTTCAGGCTCAGATGGTACAGAATGCCAGAGGTGTGGAAGGCCGCACAGGGGAGTGTGTCGAGCTGGGACTAATACATGTTTCAGATGCAGACAGGAGGGACACATAGCACGGGAGTGTCCTAGAGCACCTTTTATGGGTCAGCCCCAGCAGACAGCTTCTGGTAGTGTGGCACAGCCAGCAGCTCCAGCCACAACACAGGGCAGTGGCAGAGGTAGAGGGAGAGGGGCAGCCTCTTCTTCTGGTTCCCGAGGTGAAGGTCCATCAGCCCCAGCCAGGATCTTCACCATGACTCAGCAGGAGGCTAACACATCCAACACCGTGGTGTCAAGTAATCTCGTCATTGGGTGTTCTGATGTGTATGCATTAATGGACCCGGGTGCATCTCATTCATTTATTGCTCCGAGAGCCGTTGAGAGGTTGGGTCTGATAGTCTCTGGGTTAGAGTGTCCCCTATGGGTCAGTGGACCCAAGTGTGACCCGTCAGTGGCAGTGTCAGTCTGCCAGTACAATCCAGTTTTTGTTGAGGGAAGATGCCTCTCCACCGACCTTGTGGTCCTAGATTTGACAGACTTTGACGTCATTCTAGGGATGGATTGGCTATCTACCCATGGTGCTACCTTGGACTGCAGGGACAAGGTAGTCAGGTTCAGAGATCAGAACGGGTCAGAGGTCGTCTTCAGGGGAGACAAGAGGGGCACACCTAGAGGTCTGATATCAGCTCTACAGGCTCGTAGGTTGCTTAGGAAGGGATGTCAGGGGTATTTAGCTCATGTGAGAGAGCTTAGTAGTCAGGTCAGGGAGCCAGCCTCGGTGCCAGTTGTCAGAGAGTTTCAGGATGTCTTTCCAGACGAGCTTCCAGGTTTACCACCTGCTAGGGAGATAGAGTTCGAGATAGAGTTGGTGCCTGGAACTAGACCGATCTCTATCCCTCCCTACAGGATGGCCCCAGCCGAGTTGAAGGAGTTGAAAGAGCAATTGCAGGAGCTGGTAGAAAATGGCTTCATCCGACAGAGTACCTCACCTTGGGGTGCTCCGGTCTTGTTTGTGAGGAAGAAGGATGGGTCCCTTAGACTTTGTATCGACTACAGGCAGTTGAACAAAGTCACTACCAAGAATAGGTACCCTCTGCCAAGGATCGATGATCTATTCGACCAGCTAGCAGGAGCGGGTTGTTTCTCCAAAATAGATCTAAGATCGGGGTACCATCAACTAAGGATAAGGGATGAAGATGTGCCAAAGACAGTTTTCAGGACCAGATATGGGCATTATGAGTTCCTTGTGATGCCGTTCGGGTTAACCAACGCCCCTGCAGCATTCATGGATCTCATGAACAGAGTATTTAGTCAATACCTGGATCACTTCGTTATTGTCTTCATAGATGATATCTTAGTGTATTCTAGGAATGCAGAGGAGCATGCCCATCATCTGCGGTTGGTCTTGCAGACTTGAGGGAACATGGCTTGTATGCCAAGTTCTCTAAATGTGAGTTCTGGCTGAGGAGCATTTCGTTCTTGGGGCATGTAGTGTCAGAGAATGGTATTGAGGTAGACCCCAAGAAGACAGAGACTGTGGCTAACTGGCCTAGACCCACTTCAGTGACAGAGATCAGAAGTTTCTTGGGTTTGGCAGGTTACTACAGGAGGTTCGTTCAGGGACTTCTCAAAGATAGCAGCTCCTCTGACCAGACTAACCAGGAAGAATCAGAAGTTTCTGTGGACCGACCAGTGCGAGGAGAGTTTCGAAGAGCTTAAGAAGAGGTTGACTTCAGCACCAGTTTAGCTCTGCCATCTAGTGGAGAGGACTTTACAGTCTTTTGTGATGCGTCCCGTGTGGGACTGGGTTGTGTACTGATGCAGAATGAGAGGGTGATCGCTTACGCTTCTAGGCAGCTGAAGAAGCATGAGTTGAATTACCCCACACATGACCTTGAGATGGCAGCAGTAATCTTTGCACTCAAGATGTGGAGGCATTACCTCTATGGGGTGAAATGTGAGATCTTTACAGATCATAAGAGCCTGCAATACATCTTGAGTCAGAGGGATCTGAATCTGAGGCAGAGGAGGTGGGTGGAGCTGCTGAGTGACTATGATTGCAAGATTCAGTATCATCCGGGTAAGGCGAATGTCGTGGCAGACGCCCTAAGCCGGAAGTCACTAGGCAGTCTATCCCACATCACGGCAGAGAGGAGACCAGTGGTGAAGGAGTTCTACAAGCTTATTGAGGAAGGTCTACAGATGGAGTTGTCTGGTACAGGTGCCTTGGTGGCCCAGATGAGAGTGGCACCCGTGTTTCTGGAGCAGGTGGCTCAGAAACAGCATGAGGACCCGGAGTTAGTGAAGATTGCCAGGACTGTTCAGTCAGGCAATGATAGCGAGTTCAGATTCGACAGTAAGGGGATCCTCCGCTATGGGAGCAGACTATGTGTACCAGATGACATTGGGCTAAAAGGAGACATTATGAGAGAGGCTCATAATGCAAGATACAGCGTTCACCCCGGAGCCACCAAGATGTATCAAGATTTGAAGAAAGTTTATTGGTGGCCAGCGATGAAGAAAGAAGTGGCACAGTTCGTGTCAGCCTGCGAAGTGTGTCAGAGGGTGAAGCTGGAACATCAGAAGCCGGCTGGAATGCTTAACCCGCTACCTATTCCAGAATGGAAATGGGAAAATATAGATATGGATTTCGTAGTGGGGTTACCGGCGGCGTCCAACAGAGTGGACTCCATATGGGTGATTGTGGACAGACTCACCAAATCTGCTCACTTCATTCCTGTCAGGAGTGGCTACTCTGTGGACAAGTTGGCGCAGGTGTATGTAGATGAGATAGTCAGACTGCATGGGGTTCCTGTTTCGATAGTGTCAGATAGAGGGCCCCAGTTCACCTCCAGATTTTGGCGGAGTCTGCAGAATGCCATGGGTACTAGGTTGGATTTCAGTACTGCCTTCCACCCCCAGACTGATGGACAGTCAGAGAGGACCATCCAGACTATCGAGGATATGCTCAGAATGTGTGTGCTAGACTTTGGCGGTTCTTGGAGGCAGCATCTACCTTTGGTGGAGTTTGCCTACAACAACAGCCATCATGCTAGCATCGGGATGGCTCCATATGAAGCTTTGTATGGAAGGAGGTGCAGATCACCTGTTTGCTGGGAGGAAGTTGGAGAAAAGGCCTTGGCAGGGCCTGAGTTAGTAGAGATCACCAGCAGGGTGGTACCCATAATCAGAGAAAGAATCAAGACTGCTGTAAGCAGACAGAAGAGCTATGCAGACGTCCGTAGAAGACAGTTAGAGTTTCAGGAGGGGGATCTGGTATTGCTCAAGGTGTCTCCAATGAAGGGAGTGGTTCGCTTCGGGAAGAAAGGTAAACTAGCCCCACGATACATCGGACCCTTTGAAATCTTGCAAAAGATTGGGAATGTGTCGTACAAGCTGGATTTACCTGCTTCGATGGAAAGAATCCATCCGGTTTTCCATGTTTCAATGTTGAGGAAGTTTGTGTCAGATCCGAGCAAGGTTCTTAATGAGCCTGATGTGGAGGTCCAAGAGGATCTCACCTATGTTGAACAGCCAGTGCGGATCATAGACACCCAGATCAGAAAGTTAAGAAACAAGGAAATCCCGATGGTGAAAGTCCTGTGGAACCACCACAACTTGGAAGAATGCACTTGGGAGACACGGGAGTCTATGCTCCAGCAGTACCCTCATCTCTTTTAAGGTTAGATCCCTATGTGTTTATATGCCTTGTATGTGTGTTATGTTCCTTGCCATGCTATGTGTGCTAGTGAGGAACATTCGGGGACGAATGTTCTTAAGGGGGGGAGAATGTAATACCCGGCTAGACTCCGGTATCGGAATTCCTACCGTCCGGTGGGATCTCGAATGTCGGAGATCTCTAGAAGGGTAGAATCATGTTTTATAAAATGCTTTCATGTTTTTAATGGTTTTAAAGTATGAAACTAAATGAGTTTTTGCATGAAAATAGCATTGGAGGAAAACCCAGGTTCGGCCGCCGAAAGTCAAGTTCGGCCGCCGAACATGCATGCGTTTTGGAGGCACGTTAGGCCCCCGAAAGCATGAGTTAGGGAAGTCAAGGTTCGGCCGCCGAAAGTCAGGTTCGGCCGCCGAACATTTGCATGGATGCGGAGGCACATTCGGCCCCCGAATGTGGCCTGGCCAGCCACCTATAAAAGGGTCCCTTAGCCGAAAATGGGCGAGCTTTTTCTCCCCATTTCGGCCAAGGTGAGCATTCCGCCATCCTTCCCCGATCTTGAGCTTTTCCTTCCTTTTTCCATGATCTTTACAAGTTTATAACTTTGGTTTTGAAGATCTTTGAGCTTAGAACGAGTTTTGGAGCTTGGAGACCAAAAGTTGGAACTTCTCCCATCTCCAAGTTTAGATCTCCTCAACCCTCGATTTTCAAGAGGTAAGAGCTGATCTTAAGCTCAATGTATGATTTAAACAAGTTTTATGAAGTTTTATGGGGTAGAATGGCATGTATAGGGTTGTATGAGTTTCTAAGTAAATGTTAGGTTTTATGTGATTTATGAACAATGTGGCATATTTGAGTATGCTTGAAGTGTTGTAGATGGGGTATATGCATGTTTGAGGCCCCTAGGAACTTGTATGCATGATTTGGTTGAGATATATGCATGATTGGTGAAGTTTGGTGGTGAGAATGCACAAAGGAGCCAAGTTTCTGCCCTTTGGCAGAAACCAGGTTCGGCAGCCGAAGGCACTTTCGGCCGCCGAACATGGCTGGGGAGGCAGGCCTTTCGGCTGCCGAAGTTGCCCCCGAAAAGAGACTTTTGTCTCTGTCTGGGACTTTCGGCCGCCGAAGGTGCCGCCGAACCTACCTGAGTTTCGTCTCTGTCCAGGACTTTCGGCCGCTGAAGGTGCCGCCGAAAGTGCCCTGTTCAGCCATTTCATGCATATTTTCATGTGATGTTTTCAGGATGTTTTAGGGGGTTTTTGGGGAATATATATGAGTTATGTTTTTGTATGTTTGGTCCCTCATTGGAGTCCACCTGTGTAGGTTCGGACCCGAGGAACCAAGGACCCCAGCAGTGAGCCAGCTGCTACAGAGTTTGTCAGAGTCAGCCAGATGTGAGTGGAACTAAACTTAACATTTTAAATTAAGAAATGAAATGATTTTATCATGCTTCATGCATCATGATCATATTATAGGTTGTTTGCATTAGAATTCACGACTATGCCGCATTGTATTGTTGTGATAGATGATAGTGGATGGACATTAGGATGATTCATTAGCCTTCTATATACGAAGTCCTGTGGTGCCCATAATAGGGCCAGGCAATACGAAGACCTGTGGTGCCCATAATAGGGCCGGGCAATAACTCCGAGTACGAAGTCCTGTGGTGCCCATAATAGGGCCGGGCAATATGAAGTCCTGTGGTGCCCATAATAGGGCCGGGCATGGAGTTGAGGGATTTTTGAATCAGTCCATCCGTGGTGTGATTTATTTGTGCAGTGACGCATTCCATGATAGCATGTTTTTAATATTCTTTTTTACAGTTCTACTCACTGGGCATCTAGCTCACCCCTCTCCCCTAACCCCCAGGTTTGCAGGTACGGGATAGATAGAGAAGGCAAGACAAGGAAAAGGTCATATGTATGTAATAGTTAGTTTGTGGACATGACAAATGTATTATGATGTAATGTAAAAATGTTCAGGATGTTATGTAATGAGGTTATTGAGGATAGAGTTGTGCTTGACCATAATGTGTTGTTAATCCCTTGTATATACATGATCTTATGTTATGATGTTTATGTAAACTAACTCAACTCAGGTTGTTTTGCCTTTAAGGCTTGATGAGATCCCACAGAGGGACTATGTTATGTATATGATCAGAGTATGCACAGGTTGAGTTAGTTGATGACAGTACGTATGAAGAAAAGTTTAAATTTTTATGCATGTTGTTGATCATGTATGGGATTGTACAGGTTTACAGGTTTTATGTCAGGCTTGCTACGGGTCCCGGCGGCCTTAAGTCGACCCAGATCCTAGCGCCGGTAGCGGTCCGATTTTCGGGGCGTTACAGTCGTGGCAGACGCCCTAAGCCGGAAGTCACTAGGCAGTTTATCCCACATATCGGCAGAGTGGAGGCCAGTGGTGAAGGAGTTCTACAAGCTTATTGAGGAAGGTCTACAGATGGAGTTGTCTGGTACAGGTGCCTTGGTGGCCCAGATGAGAGTGGCACCCGTGTTTCTGGAGCAGGTGGCTCAGAAACAGCATGAGGACCCGGAGTTAGTGAAGATTGCCAGGACTGTTCAGTCAGGCAATGATAGTGAGTTCAGATTCGACAGCAAGGGGATCCTCCGCTATGGGAGCAGACTATGTGTACCAGATGACATTGGGCTAAAAGGAGACATTATGAGAGAAGCTCATAATGCAAGATACAGCATTCACCCCGGAGCCACCAAGATGTATCAAGATCTAAAGAAGGTTTATTGGTGGCCAGCTATGAAGAAAGAAGTGGCACAGTTTGTGTCAGCCTGCGAAGTGTGTCAGAGGGTGAAGCTAGAACATCAGAAGCCAGCTGGAATGCTTAACCCGCTACTTATTCCAGAATGGAAATGGGAAAATATAGCTATGGACTTCGTAGTGGGGTTACCGGCGGCGTCCAACAGAGTGGACTCCATATGGGTGATCGTGGACAGACTCACCAAATCTACTCACTTCATTCCTGTCAGGAGTGGCTACTCTGTAGACAAGTTGGCGCAGGTATATGTGGATGAGATTGTCAGGCTGCATGGGGTTCCTGTTTCGATAGTGTCAGATAGAGGGCCCCAGTTCACCTCCAGGTTTTGGCGGAGTTTGCAGAATGCCATGGGTACCAGGTTGGATTTCAGTACTGCCTTCCACCCCCAGACTGATGGACAGTCAGAAAGGACCATCCAGACCATAGAGGATATGCTCAGAATGTGTGTGCTGGACTTTGGCGGTTCTTGGAGGCAGCATCTACCTTTGGTAGAGTTTGCCTACAATAACAGCCATCATGCTAGCATCGGGATGGCTCCATATGAAGCTTTATACGGAAGGAAGTGCAGATCACCTGTTTGCTGGGAAGAGGTGGGAGAAAAGGCCTTGGCAGGGCCTGAACTTGTTGAGATCACCAGCAGGGTAGTACCCATAATCAGAGAAAGGATCAAGACTGCTGCAAGCAGACAGAAGAGTTATGCAGACATCCGCAGACGGCAGTTAGAGTTTCAGGAGGGGGATCTGGTATTGCTCAAAGTGTCTCCTATGAAGGGAGTGGTTCGCTTCGTGAAGAAAGGTAAACTAGCCCCACGATACATAGGACCCTTTGAAATCTTGCAAAAGATTGGGAATGTGTCGTACAAGCTGGATTTACCTGCTTCATTGGAAAGAATCCATCCGGTTTTCCATGTTTCGATGTTGAGGAAGTTTGTGTCAGATCCGAGCAAGGTTCTTAATGAGCCTGATGTAGAGGTCCAAGAGGATCTCACCTATGTTGAACAGCCAGTACGGATCATAGACACCCAGATCAGAAAGTTAAGGAACAAGGAAATCCCGATGGTGAAAGTCCTGTGGAACCACCACAACTTGGAAGAATGCACTTGGGAGACACGGGAGTCTATGCTCCAGCAGTACCCTCATCTCTTTTAAGGTTAGATCTCTTTGTGTTTATGTGCCTTGTATGTATGTTATGTGTTATGCCATGCTACGTGTGCTAGTTGAGGTACATTCGGGGATGAATGTTCTTAAGGGGGGAAGAATGTAATACCCGGCTAGACTCCGGTATCGGAATTCCTACCGTCCGGTGGAATCTCGGATGTCGGAAGCCTCTAGTAGGGTAGAAACATGTTTTCTTAAAATGTTTTAAGGTATTTCATGGTTTTAAGTATGAAAATTTAATGAGCTTTGCATGAAAAGTCTTTGGAGGAAAACCCAGGTTCGGCCGCCGAAAGTCAAGTTCGGCCGCCGAACATGCATGCGTTTTGGAGGCACGTTAGGCCCCCGAAAGCATGAGTGAGGGAAGTTCAGGTTCGGCCGCCGAAAGTCAAGTTCGGCAGCCGAACATGGCATGGATGCGGAGGCACATTCGGCCCCCGAACGTGGCCTGGCCAGCCACCTATAAAAGGGTCCCTTAGCCGAAAATGGGCGAGCTTTTTCTCCCCATTTCGGCCAAGGTGAGCATTCCGCCATCCTCCCCCAATCTTGAGTTTTTCCTTCCTTTTTCCATGATTTTTACAAGTTTATAACTTTGGTTTTGAAGATCTTTGAGCTTAGAACGAGTTTTGGAGCTTGGAGACCAAAAGTTGGAACTTCTCCCATCTCCAAGTTTAGATCTCCTCAACCCTCGATCTTCAAGAGGTAAGAGCCGATCTTAAGCTCATAGTATGTTTTAAATAAGTTTTATGAAGTTTTATGGGGTAGAAATGCATGTTTGAGTTAGTTGAGCTATGTTAGGTTTTATGTGATTTTTGAACAATGTGGCATGTTTGAGTATGTTTGAAGTGTTGTAGATGGGGTATATGTTTGTTTGAGGCCCCTAGGAGCTTGTATGCATGTTTTGGTTGAATGGTATGCATGATTTGAGCTTGGGAGGCGAAATGTGCATAGGAGAACTGAGTTTCTGCCATTCGGGAGAAACTCAGGTTCGGCCGCCGAAGGGACTTTCGGCAGCCGAACCCCCTTGTGGAGGCAGCATTCGGCTGCCGAAGCTTGCCCCCGAAAGAAGACTTTTGGATCTGTCTGGGAGGTTCGGCCGCCGAAGGTGCCGCCGAACCTGCCTGACTTTCGGCTCTGGAGGGACTTTCGGCCGCCGAACCTGCCGCCGAAAGTGCCCTGTTCAGCCATTTCTTGCATGTTTTTATGTGATGTTTTCATGATGTTATAGGGGGTTTTTGGGGAGTATATTAGAGTTATGTTTATGTATGTTTGGTCCCTCATTGGAGTCCACCTGTGTAGGTTCGGACCCGAGGAACCGAGGACCCCAGCAGTGAGCCAGCTGCTACAGAGTTGTCAGAGCTAGCTAGAGGTGAGTGGAATAAACCTTAAGTTTTAAAATAAATGAAATATAAATTTTGAGCATGATCCATGGATCATGAATGCCATGAGATATAGTAGGTTGTTTGCATTAGTATTCACGATTATGTTGCATTGCATTTATGATGATTGATGTGGATTGGTTATTGGATGACCCTTTAGTCCTCATATGATATGATGATGTTATGGCATGATATGGTATGGAAGTCCAGGTTGTACCCATTCTACGTCCCTGACACGATGTAAGAGGAAGTCCAGGTTGTACCCATTCTACGTCCCTGGCACAGTTGGACTGTATGATATGTTATGTTAAGGGAAAGACCGGTTGTACCCATTCTACGTCCCGGCACAGTTGGACTATATAGAGGACTATTGGTGACAATACCATCCGAGACGTGATTTGTTGTGATGTGTTGCATTCCACGAAAGCATGAAATTTTAATATATTGTTTCCACTATTCTGCTCACTGGGCTTTGTAGCTCACCCCTCTCCCCTAACCCCAGATGTGCAGGTACAGGGTAGACCAGGAGGTTAGCCAGAGATATGAAGAGTGTATGTAATAGTTAGTTGTGGACATGACAGTTGTATTATGATGTAATGTAAGAGTTTTCAGTATATTATAGTTATGTTATGTGTAATGATATTGAGGATTAGATATTGTGCTTGACATTATGTATTGAGGTATCCCTTTTATTACATGATCAAAATGTTTTATAATGTTATGGAAGCCAACTCATCTCATGTTGTATTGCCTTTTGAGGCATTGTTGAGATCCCACAGAGGGATCAGGATTATGATGATGACTATATACATGTATGTTCAGGTTGAGTTGGATGAATGAAAGAAAAGTTTAAATTTTTATGTATTTTCTTGATCATGTATGGGATTAAACAGGTTTACAGGTTATATGTCAGGCTTGCTACGGGTCCCGGCGGCCTTAAGTCGACCCGGATCCTAGCGTCGGTAGCGGTCCGATTTTCGGGTCGTTACACATAGAATCCTCCAAATCCATGCATTTGTTGGTCATACTCATAAAGAGTAGGACATCGATCAGTTGGGTGTCCTACATATGCGCAAATCCCACATGGTCTGATTCGCTAAAGTTGTTGGGCTTGTTGAGCTAGACCTATAACAAAACTTTTCATAACAGAGGTTAGTTCAGAAATCTGAGAATAGAGAACAGATGTACTTTCCTCATCCATGAATCAGTTCTGCGATGGTGACTTGCTTTGGTGAAAGGATGGGCAATCCGAATGGTGAAGAGAAAGTGAGATGTGCGATGGAGATGTTTCAGAAGAGTGATCTGCGGCTTGATGATGCGATGGAGAGGCTTCAGAGATGGGATCTGCGATGGTGGTTGTTCCTGCGCAGATTCAGATTGTATGGTCTCCTAGATCTGGTCATGAAAGAAAAATAAACAAGTTAGATGAACTCCCTGGCAACGGTGCCAATTTTTGACTCGCGGTTGTCGAAGCTTGTAAAAAATAACCTTTCTAGTTATCAACAATCTTACAACTGTAGATAGTGGTGAAAGGATCGTATCCACAGAGAATTGATACTCACCTATTTTCCTTTTTAAGACTAAGTAATTAAGCTGAAAGTAAATAAACTAAGAGAGAAATAAACTGAAAGCAAAATAAAAGCAGACTGCAATTAAAGTAAAAGGGGAGTTTTGGGATTGTTTCAGTTAAACTAATAATGAAAGCAAAACAATAAGGAAAAGCGAATAATAAAAATAAAGACAAATCAATAATGATAAAGCTCTAGTTGAAGAATTGGATCCACTTTAGTTATTGGGATTGATCATTGACACTTAGTTTCCCTTAGTTGATTCAATAGATTAATTATGGAGATGGAGGACGCCTCTCAACACCATTATCTCTCCTTAGGAATAAATCAATTAGGGAACGTCCTCTAATTAATCACTAATCAACAAGTTGCCAAGGAACGTCCTTGGGCCTCAGGCAACAAACAACTGTCAATTGCATTAAGAAATAGAGAGATCCAATCCTAGCTACCCAAACGCTTGAGATGTTGCTAGATCATACAATTTCTTTAGTTTTTACACCAAGTTTTCTTATGTTTGAACAATCCAAGCAATTACGGACTTAAATCATCCAAACTAACATATTATTACTTTGCAATCAAGAATCAACGTAGATCTAAACAACAAAGCAATATTGAAATGAAGCATGAAATTGCATAAATATTGAATAAATCAAAGATAACAACTTATGTTCAGATCTCACAATCCATAAAACAACCAAAGCTTCAACTAAACTTCAACTAGAATAAAAGGTTTCAGCCTCTCATGGCTGAAATAAAAACTAAAAACAAAAAGAAAAGAAGAAGATGAAAAACCGAATGGTGGAGAAGCTTGGAGAGGCGCGCGGCTGCCCTTCTTGGCCAAATGGGAGTGGAGGTCCTTATGGGGCTGTGCGGCAGCCTTTGAGATGAATTTATAGAGTTCTTGTGATGCCCTAGCTGCTGCCCAAGTTGATGCCCACGTGATGCCCAAGTGTTGCCCAAGGTGCTGCCCCATATCTTGCACATTAATGAGGTGGAGCCTC
Organism: Manihot esculenta; assembly: GCF_001659605.2. Lineage (NCBI taxonomy): Eukaryota > Viridiplantae > Streptophyta > Magnoliopsida > Malpighiales > Euphorbiaceae > Manihot > Manihot esculenta. The sequence continues at coordinate 9,152,514 of NC_035173.2, forward strand.
ACTTTGAATTTTGAATTTTGAATGTACAAGACTTGGTGGGTAAGTATGTCTTCTTTGGCTTCTTTGAAAAGCTGAATCTGAATTTCAAAATCTGAATGTGCATCTTGAAGATTTGGCTTCTTGAATAAGGAAAGAGATTCTTAAAAATCTTGAATTTCAAACTGCTCTGTTGACTGCACTTTCTTTATTTAGCACTTTCCTTAATGAGCTGAATCTTGAATTTGAATTTTGAATTCTCTTAAGGATTTGAAATTTGAATTTCAAATTGGTTTCCTTATTTGGCTCCTTTCAGTTGCACTTTGGCATGCTTGCTCTGCTTTGCTCCAATTAAGGCAGTTTTAGGAGTATTTTCTTCAAATTGTTTCTTTACACCATTTTCTGCAGAATATGATCAAAAGCACTAAATTAGGCAGAAAATATGTAAATTAACATCAATAACATCATAATAAAATGGACTAAATTATGTTCTATCACTCGCCAATGTGGTCCTAATAAAGAAAGCCAACGGGAAATAGAGAATATGCATAGAATTTACTGACTTGAACAAAGCATGCCCAAAAGATCATTAACCATTACCATCTATCGACAGGTTAGTAGACTCGACCTCGGGTCACACAGTGGTTTCCTTTCTTGACGCTATTTTAGGTTACCACCAAATCATGATGGACATCGAAGATGCATAGAAGACTGCGTTCGTTACATATAAAGGAGTTTTCTGCTACAAGGTGATACCATTTGGACTAAAAAATGCAGGGGTGATTTACCAAAGGCTGGTGTTAGGCATTTTCAAAGACATGGCGGGGTGAACAGTCGAAGTATATGTGGATGACATGGTGGTAAAGAGCTGATCCTTGAAAGACCATCCGGATGATATCCGGAAGGTCTTTGATGCGCTAAACAAGACAGGTATGAAATTAAACCTTGAAAAGTGCACCTACGGGGTAAAAGTTGGAAAGTTTTTAGAGTATATAGTTTCAAAAAGAGGTATAGAGGCAAACCCCAAAAAGATTAGCGTCATCCAAAACATGAAAGTGCCTAAAACCATTAATGAAGTGTAGAAGTTGAATGGGTGAGTCATAGCTCTAGGTTAGTTTATATCATGCTCAGTCAGAAGATGTCTCCCATTTCTTAAAACCTTAAAAGACAAAAGTAAGTTTGTGTGGGGGAAAGAATGTGCAGAAGTATTTGAAAGTTTAAAAACCTTTTTATCATCTCCCCTATTGCTAAGCTCGCCTGTTGAGGGCGAGGTTTTGTTTCTATACTTATTTGTGATGCAGAAAATAGTTTGCTCGGTACTCATTCATAAGAACAATGGAGAATAAAACCCAGTCTATTATGCCAGCTAAGTCTTGAAGGGACAGAGTTGAAAAGTTGACATTTGCAGTCCTGATGTTAGCCATAAATCTGCATCCATACTTTGAGTCACAAACCATAGAAGTCAGGACAGATTATCCTTTGCAAAAGGTTCTACATAAGCTGAAGCTTTCAAGGCGGCTATCCACCTAGGCGGTAATATTGTCAGCCTTTGATATCAGGTATGTCTCCAGAAAGGCCATGAAAGTCCAAGTAGTAGCCAATTTTATCGCAGAAATGACTCCGCCGTTAGAACCTTCAGAATCTCCTGAATCAGCCATGGAGGAGTGGAAGGTTTGAGCGAATGGAGCTTGCAGAACCGGGGGTTCTGGAATTGAGATACTTTTGCAGAGTCAAACCGGTATAAAGCTTCGATATGTGGTAAAACTCACCTTCAATGCTACCAACAATTTAGCCAAGTACGAGACTGTAATAATGGCTTTGAGAATCATCAAGAAATTAGGTATACAAAATTCTACTATTTTTAGTGACTCACAGTTGGTTGTTAATCAGTGTCAGGGACAATTTAAAATTTGAAAACTGAACCTTGTCAAATACGAGGAAAAGGTTCGGTCTTTAATGGAGAGGATTAAAGACGAGTAGGGCGGCTACGAGTTTCGCCAGGTGGCTAGAGGTGACAATGAAGAGGCAGATTTACTAGTCAAAATAGCGGCGGCGGGTGAACAACATCTGACTCAACCGTTTCAGTTTGAGGAACTGTACACTCTAGCAATAATAGACCTTCTCTTCATGTTCTGGTACACTGAAACCTACTGGCTACTCAACATAAATTTCTTCTTGTAGTAAACCATTAAAAAAAGCAGACTTCACGTCCATTTGAAAAATCATTTAGCCTTTTTGTGCTGCTAAAGCCAAAAGCATTTTGATTGTATCTAATATGGCTATTGGGGCAAAAGTCTCAAAGAAATCTACTCTCCAAACTTGTGTATAACCTTTCACCACTAGTATAGCTTGTGCTTGTTCACTAAGCCAGGATTAAATTTAGTCCTGAAGACCCATTTGACCCAAATTACTTTTCTATCTTCGAGCCTCTCCACAAGCTTTTAGGTCTGGTTTTTTTTTTCTATCATAGTCAACTCCTCTTCCATTGCATCTATCCATCTTTGATGCATTTTTGCTTCCTCATATCTAGTAGATTCAAAAACAGCAACATTGCAACTTTGATAAATGTTTGAAAGTAACCTTGCTCCCCTGACAAGATGTTCATCTTCTAATTTATCAGGCTCTAATGGTGCATTCTGTTGTTTGACTTGAGATTCCTCATTTCAATCCCATTGTTCAGGTTCAAGCAAATTGGATATCTCTGTTTGTCACTATCTTCTCTGATTGAGGTTGAAAAATTTTGTAAGCTTTAGAAACTAGGTTGTATCTAATGAAAATCCCAGGTTCAGCCTTCTCATCAAGTTTGTCCCTCTTTACTTGTGGAACATAAGAAAAACAAATGCATTCAAATATTTTAAGGTTTTTTTAGGATAGGTTTAACACCATGCTAAGCCTCAAATGGAGTTTTCTTCTCAAGTGCCCTTATAGGTAGCCTATTCAGCAAGAAAACAACTATATTTGCTACTTCTACTCAAAATTTTTAAGGTAGATTTTTCTCATGCAATAAGCATCTAGTCAGCTCTATGATCGTTCTATTTTTCCTTTCACTAACTCCATTTTATTGTCAAGAGGAAGTGACAGTAAATTGATGCTCAATTCTGACTTCTTTACAAAAAAATTGAGTTTTTAGAAGTATATTCAGTTCCATTATATGATCTAATGACCTGAATCTTGCAACCACTTTGAGTCTCAATCCAATTTTTGAACTTCAAAAAAATTTAAACAACTTTTGACTTAGACTTCAAAAAGTAAATTCAATACATCCTTGTTAAATCATCAATGAAAACAATATAATACCTGCTGCCATTCAATGATGGAATTGTTTGTGGACCACAGAGATCGGTATGAATCAACTATAATTTCTCTATAGCTCTCCATGTAGACTTCTTAAATGGAAATCTAATTTGCTTGCCGAATAAACAAGCCTTGTAGCTTGAGAGATTCTGCTCCAGATTTGGTGAAATTCATTTTTTTTTTGCATAAATAGCAATGCTCTGTGATGGAAGTGTTCCAGCATTTTGTGCCAGGTTTCTACAATAGTAAGCTGACTTGAGCATGCCACATGCTCCACCTCCAATGGATTCAAAGAAAAACTTTTATCCTGCATCTTAATTTTGAATAATTCCTGACCACTTGGATCAATAATCAGGTATAATTTATCTTCAAATAATATTTTGAATCCTCAATTGTCCAACATTCAGCAAATTTTGATCAATTTCAGGAACATAAAAAACCTCAGAAATTAGTTTTGTATCTGAAAAACTTTTAATGGCAACAATTCCTTTTCATTTTACTGAGATATAGTCTCCATTTCCAATTTTGACCCTTGATTTTGCTGATCTATCAAGCTCCCTAAAGAGCTTTTCATCACTGGTTATGTTGTTTGTACAACCACTATCAATGAGCCAACTGTCACTCACAATACTGGATGCAAAACATGATACAACAAAGAGTTGTTCAGGCTATTGTTGATTTGCAACTTGAGCATCTCCTTGCTGCTATGTCTCCTTTTCCTTGCAAATAATCTCTGCATGTCCAAATTTCTGACACTTTCTACATCTCATGTAAGTCTTTCTCCAACATGTGTAGTAAGGATGATTCTTTCTGCCATAACATTGACATGGAGCATATTTTCCCCCTTTGTTGCTGCTTGCAGTGTTAGTGTTATTTTCAATTGCTACGCTTTCAGAGTTTTTGGCACTTTCTTTCTTTCTTTTCCACTTCTTACTTCTACCTCCAGAATTCAGCTGCAACTTTACTTGCAAAGAACCTTTAATAATTCCCTCTCATCTCATCAATCTTCTTTGTTCCTATGCTTGAAGTGAACTCAATAATTCTACCAAACTAATTTTTGACAAATATTTAGAATTTTTCGAGGAAGCAATGGTTGCCTCAAATCATTCAAGTAAAGATACAAGAATTTTTTAAACTATTCTAGTATCAGTGAGCTCAGTTCCAAGTATTCTTATCTTATTTGCAATACTAATCAGCCTAATTGAGTAGTCTTTTATAGTTTATGATTCCTTCATATGCTGCATCTCAAATTCTCTAATTAAATTCTAACACCTTCATCCCTTTGATTCTTTCATCTCCTTGATACTCTCTCTTGAGAAGGTCCCTGATGTCCTTAGCTAAGCTACATGTCATGATTCTACTGGAAATAGTTGGAGAAACTGTAGCAAAGAGACAATGTTGAATGTTGACTTAAGAACTGCTTTGAAGGTTGTTTGAATATTAGATCATTATTTGTTATTCAGTTGTTATTTTTTAGGAATAATCAAATATGCTATCAATCATATCTGGTATGCATCATTATTTTGTTTATTTTGTTGAGATTCTGTTATTTTGTATGCCTATATATTTCTCTGTAATCTTGCATCAATAATATATTAGCCTTCATAAATTTCCTCTTAACATCTTTTTCTCTGTTTCTGAAAAACATATATCTTACATAGTGGTATTAGAGCTATTATCTTAAAGGACCTGTGAGATTGGGTGAACCAAAATCAAACCCAAACACCAACCCGTGAGATGGAGGGAGGGTCCAGTTTTGGTGCAATTACTCCACCAATATTTGATGGAGTTAATTACAAAGCTTGGGTTGTTAGGATGGACACTTACCTCAAAGCTTATGATCTATGGGAGGCTGTAGAAGAAGATTATGATGTTCCACCACTTGGAAATAACCCAACAATGGCTCAAATCAAGATTCATAAAGAGAAGGTGACAAGAAAAGCTAAAGCCATGAATTGCCTGTTTTTCGCTGTTTTGCCCTCGATTCTCAATAGAATTATGCAAAAGAAGTCTGCTGCAGAAATATGGAAATATCTTGAAAAGGAGTATCGAGGAAATGAAAGGTTAGATAATATACAAGTCATGAATTTAATTTGTGAATTTGAAACGCAAAGGATGAAAGAATCAGAAACGACAAAGGAGTACGCTGACAGACTTCTCGATATTGCCAATAAAGTGAGACTTTTTGGCAAGGATTTTTCTGACGAATGAATTATTCAGAAAATCCTAGTTACATTACCTGAGAAATATGAAGCAACAATCTCATCTTTGGAGAATTCTAAAGATCTATCAAGTATTACCTTGGCAGAACTTTTAAATCCTTTACAGGCTTTGGAGCAAAGGAGGCTTATGAGGAATGAAGTATCTGTAGAAGGTGCTTATCAAGCGCATTCTCGAACTGGAGATGGAAAACTGACACAGAGGATAAGAAATGCCAAAAATTATCCACCATGTCTTTACTGTAAAAAAACAAATCACTCTCAACAAAGGTGTTGGTGGAGACCAGATGTCCAATGCAATAAATGTGGTCAGTTAGGACATATTGAAAGAGTATGCAAGGGCAAACTACAAGAAGAGGTTGAGGCTAAGGCTGTCGTTGATGAAAATCAAGAGGAGCACTTATTTGTAGCGTCATGTGTTGCTACAGACAACTCTGAAGGATGGCTTATAGACAGCGGCTGCACAAATCATATGACATATGATCGGGAGTTATTTAAGAAGCTTGACACAAGCATCATCACCAAAGTCAAAATTGGTAATGGTGAACGTATTGCTGCAAGAGGCAAAGGAACCGTGTCCATAGAAAGCCTATCAGGTCAGAAACTCATTTCTGAAGTTTTATTTGTACCGGATATTGATTGAAACTTGTTGAGTATTGGGCAGCTGCTAGAAAAAGATTATGAAGTGTTTTTTAGAAAAAAAATGCTGCACAATTATTGATCCTAAAGGAAGAGAGGTGTTTAGGATCAAAATGAAAGGCAAAAGTTTTGTTCTTGACATGCTGGAACAAGAACAAACCTTTGTTGCACAAAGAGACATCAATATTATGCTTTGGCATAAAAGATTGTGGCACTTTCATCATAATATCATACTCTTCATGAAGAAAACTCAAATGGTGAGAGGTTTACCAGATTTGGAGAAAGATTTGCCGATGTGTGCAGCCTGTCAATATGGAAAATAGACCAGATTGCCTTTTCCATAAAGAACAGAATGGAGAGCAACTCAGAAGCTGGAACTTGTACATACAGATGTTGAAGGTCTACTTAAAATATCATCATTGAATGGTAGTAAGTATTATATTACATTCATTGATGATTGTACAAGATTCTGTTGGATATGTTTTTTAAAATCCAAATATGATGTTGCTAGTATTTTTTGGGAGTTCAAAACATGGGTTGAAAATCAAAGTGGATGTGAATTACATGTCATAAGATCCGATAACAGCACGGAATACACATCTGATAAATTCAACAAATTTTGTAAAGAAGCAGGAATTAAACATCAATTGACGGCACCATACACTCCGCAACAAAACGGAGTAAGCGAAAGAAAGAATAGAGTGATAATGGAGATGACAAGATGCTTGCTGCATAAGATGGAATTACCGAAGAAATTTTGGGCAGAAGCTGCAAGTACTGCAATATTTTTACTCAATAGGCTTTCCACTAAAGTTTTGAAGAATAAAACTCCTTTTGAGGCTTGGTTTGGATATAAACCGTTTCTGTTAAATTTAAAAATATTTGGATGCTTGTGTTTTTCTTATGTGCCTCAGGTGAAAAGAGATAAGCTTGATAGAAAGGCAGAAGCAGGAATCTTTGTAGGCTATAGCAACACATCAAAAGCCTACAGAGTTTATCTAGCCCAAGCAGATAAAGTTATAACCAGCAGAGATGTGAGATTTCTGGAAGACAAAAAATGGAATTGGAATGATACTGAAAAAAAAATGAAATTCCAAAGAACATTGAAAATCATGATGATGCTATTGATGATGAACCAGTAAGGGGCACAAGATCACTTGAAGACATTTATCACAGGTGCAATGTGGCTATCATGGAACCATAAAAATTTGCCGATGCTGTTTTAGACAAAAAATGGGTTTCAGCAATGGAGGAGCTGAGAATGATTGAGAAAAGTGACACATGGGAGCTTGTAGATAGACCAACTCATAAGAAGGCCATTGGAGTAAAATGGGTATATCGGGCAGAGCTGAATTTCGATGGATCTATCAACAAACATAAAGCAAGACTGGTAGTCAAAGGCTATGCCCAGATGTTTGGAGTTGATTTCTCAAAAACTTTCGCTCCTGTGGCCCGTCTTGATACAATCAGAATGCTATTGGCTATAGTTGCACAAAAGGGATGGAAAGTTCATCAACTTGATGTAAAGTCAGCCTTTCTAAATGGCTACTTGGAAGAAGAAATTTTTGTGGAGCAGCCCGAAGGTTTTCTGGTTAATGGAGATGAAGATAAAGTATATCATTTGAGAAAAGCCTTATATGGCTTGAAGCAAGCCCCTAGGGCTTGGTACAGCCGTATTGATTCTCATCTTCTAAGCTTAGGCTTTGAGAAAAGCTTGAGTGAATTCACTCTATAAGTTAAGAAAATAGAAACAGATATACTTATAATATCTTTGTATGTTGATGATCTATTAATAACAGGTAACAATGGAAGATTGATAGATCAATTCAAGGCAGAGATGATGGAGGTGTTTGAAATGACAGATCTTGGAGAAATGTCATATTTCCTTGGAATTGAGGTGCTTCAAAAAGAAAATGAAGTTTTTATTTGCCAACAAAAATATGCCAAGGAGATTCTAAACAAGTTCAAGATGGAGGATTGCAAGTCAACCACAACTCCAATGAATCTGAAGGAGAAATTTTGCAAAGAAGATGGAGCTAAAAAGGTAGATGAGGTGTTGTACAGGAGTTTAATAGGCTGTCTATTGTATCTAACTGCAACCCGACCCGACATCATGCATGATGTAAGTTTGCTATCAAGATACATGCATTGTGCTAGTGAGATTCATCTTCAAGCAGCAAAACGCATAATTAGATATATTAAAGGCACAGTAAACTATGGTATTAAGTTCAGTCAAGTCCAGAATTTTAATTTCCATGGTTTTTCTGATAGCGATTGGGGTGGTTGCTTAGATGACATGAAAAGCACTTCAGGTTACTGTTTTAGCTTTGGTTCTGGTGTATTCTCCTGGTGCTCCAAGAAGCAAGATGTGATAGCTCAATCCACAGTTGAAGCAGAATATGTTGCAGCTACTTTGGCAGTAAATCAAGCTTTGTGGATAAGGAAATTGTTAGCTGACTTATCTATGGAAGAAAAAAGAAGCACAAAAGTTTATGTTGACAACTAGGCTACAATTTCGATAGCAAATAATCCAATATTTCATGGAAAAATCAAGCATTTCAAGATTAAGTTGTATTTTCTTAGGGAAGTTCAAAAGAATGGTGAAGTTTGGTGCACTGCAATTCAATATTTTAAAATGCTGATATTTTGACTAAATCCCTTTCCAAGGCTAGATTTGAGTATTTAAGAGAGAGGCTTGGCCTTTGCTGCTCTTAACTCAAGGAGGAGTGTTGAATGTTCACTTAAAAACTGCTTTGAAGGTTGTTTGAAGATTAGATCATTATTTGTTATTTAGTTGCTATTTTCTAGAAATAATCAAATATGCTATCAATCATATCTGATATGCATAATTAATGCATAATTATTTTGCTTATTTTGTTGAGATTCTGTTATTTTTTATGCCTATATATTTCTCTGTAATCTTGCATCAATAATATATTAGCCTTCATAAATTTCCTCTTAACATCTTTTCCTTTGTTTCTGAAAAACATATATCTTACAGACAAGCTTTGGCTTTGGATTTTCTTGTCTTCTTCTCCTTGTGAGTTTTGATTTGAGCCAAGGTTGGATTTCATGGTAGAGGAGGCAGTTCATAATCTTCCTCAACAGCTTCCCACAAGTCACGCATTCAAAAAAAGCTTCCATTCTTACTGCCCACACCTGGTAGTTTTCTCCATCAAACACTAGTGGAGCCATAACTGGGAGGGAACTCTCACTTTCCATTGCCAGAAGCAGATTTAGTGGTTGTTTTAGGTGAACACTCAATCAAAAGTAGCCTCACAAGTCTCTAATAAATCCCTTAAGAAAAAAGAGCTCTGATATCACGGCTGTTATTAACAGCCTGGATTTTGCAGAAAATAAGAAGAGCTGATCTGAAAGGTTTATAATTTTATTAAATTTGAGATTCAAATATATACTACTATTGCAGAACTGAAATTACAGATTAAATGGCTAAAAACTTACTAACGTGACTGAAAAATAGCAACACTATAACAGCTAACAAACAGATTTCCTAAATATAAGCAAAAATCTAAGATTCTACTTTAATTTAAAAATAAATACATAATCAGATCATGAGCCACTTTTAATAATATCTTATGAAGAATATATAAAAAGAATATAATTAAAGGGTGAAAGTGAATATTTAAAAATAAAAAATAAAAAGACTCAAATTCGTATAAAGCTACCTAGTTTCTTAATGTTGTTATATACTCACTATCTTATATATATATATATATATATATGAAATTTATGAACATTGTAATTCATGTGGGTCATATGAAAGTTTCCATTTGTGAATGGTGATATTCACCATTTTGTTTGTTTTACAAAAAAAATATTTTATAAAAAAATATTTTTTATATTTTTTAAATATTTGAAGCATTAAAAAAATTAATTAATAAAAAATATTTTTTTAATAAAAAAATAAATCATTTTAAAGAAAATAACTTACTCTTTTAGAAAGAAAAAAAAATCATTTTTCACAATCTTTTTAAGATCTCTTTATATAAATTTTATTTTTTAAATTAAAATTAAATAATAAAAAATAAATTATTTCATTAAAAAATATAAAGAATAATTTTCGTAGGAAATATTTTTTAAATATAAATTATTTTTCCAAAACAATAAGTTTAGTCCTGCTTAGCTTTTGTTTTATTGAGCTGACTGTCCTTTGTTCTTTGTCATATTTGGTTAAGGAGGCCTCAAGTCTTATTGATGCCTAAAAAATGAGAATTTTAAGAGGGAGTGGAAGAACACTTTCTAGCTGTATTTTAATTCTCTGTTTGGTATTGTAATTGGAGGCTAAAACTCACTTTTATATATATATATAATGCTGTTGAAAAAATAATGAAAAAAATTATTTTGTCATTTCAGTATTTTTATCACTAAAACTTTATCAAATTTAGTTTAAATAATTTTGTAACATTCATTCTCTTGCTAATATATTTTCAAAATTACGTATATTTCTTTGAGTTAAAAGTGCATATGTAATTGTGCACCAATAATTTCTCTAAATTATATCATCCTGTTTAATTCATATTATCAATATACTTGCGTGCATCAGACATTCACAAATGAGAAAATTCTTAAACTAACACCCAGTATATTTTAATTCTTTTCCATCAAATTTTATTGTATTTATTTATTTAAATAAAATAAAATTCAATTTCAAAAATTCTCAACTTTTTTTTAATTCTCTTATTATGATTATTAATTAAGTAAATAACTAAGATTAATAAATAAATAAAAAGTGTTATTTTACCTTGTACATTTTTTAGTTTTTCCAAGTTGTATATTACCTTATATTTATTAAAGAAAAAAAAATATAATTGCTCGCTAACTCCACCTTAAATAATAAATCGTTCATTAAAACAATAAATAGTTACAATTTAGAAAAATAACTCCTTGTTTGAAATTAAACATTTCAAAAGAACTCAATTGTTTTTTATTAAATTTATTATTTAAAATAAAAGAATAGATAATATTTTCATTTAATAAAAAACATATTTATATATTTTATGAGAATTTATTTAATTTTTTTTAAAAATATATATCATACTGAATGAAGAATAAATGCTAAATTGCTAACTTTAAAAGCAAACTCTTTAATGCCCAACTAGAATTATAAAAATTCAATTGAATCGTGCATTTTAAATAGTAATCAAACCAAAAGCAGGAAAATTTATTTCAATTGAATTCTATTGAATTGAATTAATTCAATTGATTTCCACAAAATTCTTGTTTAAAGACTAAAACCAAACATTAATGTAAAACTGGGAATGCACCGACAAAAAAAAAAAAAAAAAAAAACTATCTATTTTGAGCTTTGAGCAGTTTCTAACATTAAACTTCCATCATTTGCATTTAAGTAGAAGCTACCATTTCAAAATCCCTAATTGTCTTCTCTCTCTAAATCCAAAATCCCAAATCCAAAATTGCTTCATGGAGATCAAGAAAAAAGACGGAAATTGCATTGGGTAATTACTAACTCACATATTCTTCTTGCCATCAGATTGTGAAGAACTCTGGTCTATCGACTCCCATTGGTTCAGCAGGCGCAGCTAGCAAGCAATCATACTCTAGAAGGAAACCTTCAGATTACTTTCGCTTAGCCTCAGCTTCAGCTTTTGCAGCATTTGCCTCCTTTGTTTTTGCCTCGCATTCAAATTCTAAATTCTTGATCTTAGACTTCAAGTTAACAATTTCTTCCCCCAGCGCTTTGATCTCCTCCGACCCACCATTTTTGCCATCATCAAGGCTTCGGCTTTGTTTCTTAGCAGCCTCCATTGTCTTCCTCAGCAAACGTAGTTCTCTAATGTAATGATGCAGTCTATCTATCATCAATGCGAGGAATAGCAAGAATCCTGCATGAATAAATCACTTGTGAATCAAATACTAAACTTTATGCAATGACATCGCTTGAATTATTTGATGATGGCAGCTAATCCAAGTCAAAGCCTCCGACCTTTAGTAACATTCTACACTGGAATAAAATATTTGACCCCATTCCAGCAAAATATAAAGTTAAAATATAAAAAGTTAAAACAAAAAAAGAAAATAAGTCCAATTAAGACCCTATAGTTTACTCAAGAACCAAATAAATCCAATTTAAAATTTTGGACCAATTAAACCCTTCTACTATTATTAAGGGCCAAATAAGTCCTAACATAATATAATATTATTTTTTTAATAATAAAATATTATTTTTTAGAATTTAAAAAATCAAGAATTTAGTATTTTAATTACCATAAAAATTTTAAAAAATACATAGATATAATAAATAATTTTTAAAATTACAAAAATAAAGTTTTAACATATAAAAAAATATTTTTATTATTAAAAATAATATTATATTAGATGAGGACTTATTTAACCTTTGAGTAAAAGTAGAGGGACTTAATTGCCCAAAATTTTGAATTGGGCTTTATTCAGGAGCTTAATTGGACTTATATTAAAAAAAAAGTGCTTTCTACAGGAACTTGTGCGCGCATGATAACCATTACAATCCTTTTCCTGCATATAACAAATACACCATTTACCATGCTATATTAGAATGTGAGCAGCCACTAGAAGACCAGATAAATGAAATATTAAAGGACTACACCTGAAGTTCTAGTGGTAACATGTCAAAAAAATTAAAATAAAAAAATAAAAAATAAGTTTTAGCGGTAAGAGGCAGCAAGAAACAACAGATGATCACTATGATATCTATCCTTTCATTCACATCACCAAGATTATTCAGAGAATCAGAAGAACAAATTCTATCCCAGTAGTTAGTATGATTTATTGTGAACACGTAGAAGTGTTCATTTCCGCTTTTATCCCACATCCACTCATATGCCCATTCATTCGACAACATCAATATATGGATCAATTTGATCCTTCTGATATTTTGTTCTCTCTATGCCATACTTTTTGAATCTTTCCATGACCACTCGCATGATTTTCAACCTTGATTCAAAACTTCATGAGATCCATTGATCAACTGTCAAAAGAATACGAAGTGGATTGATGAATTCATTCACCCAGAATTCACCCTCTCTAAAACACACGGAAGGCTAAAGACAGTATATATTACCCATTTGTTCTCCTCTATACAAAGTTTGCCTCAAAGATTATGACCCGAGTACACAATAATTGTGCCTGCAAATCTCATCAAAGCAATCTTCTCCCATACAATAACTAATAAAACGCATATTGTTATTGGTTTCCTTACTATAAGCTCTAAGCCCTACCATACCAAAAAAACTTGAATGCTCTAGAGACAGAGAGAATATCTTATTACAAGTCTTAGCTGATAAATAGGAGCATTAAAGGAAATGAATCCACTACAAACCTGACATGCTTGCAACAAACTCTGCCACAGCATCTACATTTTTATCTAATTTCTCGACGTATTGCATATTGATGCAGTCAAGCAAATCAAACATTTAGGAATTTCAGGTTTCCATAAGAAAGCTTATAATATTTAGAAATCTATCATTACTAGTATTTATAACATGCTTGTCTTGTTATTTATACCCACTGTACATACTCGTTATTTAATTTCATATATAATTTTCTGTTAATTTTTCTAAGACATGATATAATATTATTTTTCAGTTAATTTTTCTAAGACATGATACAATATTATTCTAATACAAATGATTTTAAATAGCTAATTAAATTTAGCTTCACATTATTATAATATCAAATTACCACGATTATTTTTACTTTTTATTTATGTTTGTTTTATGTTTTTTATTCTTTTTACACATTTGGTTTGTTAATCCTAAACAAAATCAAACTGTATTTTTTTAACCATCCTCTTTGGTTATACTGTTTTTATAGTTTAAGATTTCTTTGGTTCTACTATTTTTAGGGTCAAGTTATCGTTTTTTACTATTCTTAGCAATACAGATATCATGCTGTTTTTATAAATGGTATTACAAATGCATATTAATTTAAAGTTTCTTTATGTTATATTGTTTTAAAATACTTTCATTTTGCTTGCACATATTCTGTTGAATTTGTAAATAACATAGCCATGCAAATATCAGTTTAGGTTTTAGTCCTTTTTTTTTATTTTACAATATTTTCACTTTGCTTAAAAAATAATTTTCAATAGTTAATTAAATTTAATAATTTGTTGTTATACCACCAAATTATCATGGATATTTTTGTCCATACTATTATTCTCTCTCCTTCTCTTTTTTTATAAATTATATATTTATATTTATATAGATCATAGATTTCTTTTTTAACATAAAATTTCATACTAAAGTAATACAATTCTAAAAAATAATATACTGTATATTAAAATACAATTCATCATGTTTTGATAAAATTATAAATAGATAGACAGACAGATAAATAAATAAATATAGTATTACTATAAAATTATTTTGTTAGCTTAGTTTACACATGATATGATAGGCTAAATTCTTATATTATTGTATTATTTATTTCATTAACCCAACCATAAATCCTATTTTTGTTTGAATGTTCTTAAATTCTTATAATGCTTTTCACAATTACTTAACCCTAATCATCATACATTATAATGTAAAAACACATTCATTTATTAAATAATCAAATAATTCATGAGAATATTTTATCATAATTAATAATAAAAACATACATTATATTACAAGACTAAAAAATCTGCATAAAAGAAAGTTTTATCATTATTACGTTCATTATATTTAATATTGGAAGATAAATTTTATTATGATAACTAAAAATCATATAAAGAGTCATAAAAGTAAGATCATAACATCTAAGGCTGATTGGAATTCTAATTTTCTAAAAGAAATCATTAGAAAAAAAAATTTTTTTTTGGCTATAGATCAAACGTTGACTTCAAGTTTTAATTAAATTGAAATTGGTTTTTTATGAAAATATAAATTTATGATTTTCTAAGGAAACATAAATTAACGTCTATAATAATTTTTTTTTTTTAAATAGAGAGATATATTCTTTAATAGAATAGAATTTTAATTAAAAAAATAGAGAGATATTCTTTAATAGAATAGAATTTTAATTTAAATAGAAAATTATTCTAAACAATTAATGAAAGAAATTTAAACAATAACAAATTTATATATTACTTTTTAGCCAATCAAAATAAATAACACCTTGTAAATTATTAAATTCAACAACATATTTTTTACCCTCTACAACATCAACCCACCAAACCATAACTAAAGAAACACTTGCCACTTTCCCAAGCCAACCTAATTGTTTGGAGGGGGAAAAAATCCCAACCATGGCAAAATAGACTCTTGCTATTACCACTCTAAACCATCATTTTCCTTCCATCTAAGAGCTGCACTGGAAGAGAGGAGTTTCATCATATAGTTGGTTACAAATAAGCCAATAAAACACAAATGCATGCCTGTGAACGAGCAATAAGAGCACGATGAAGCACACTTGGTACAGAAGTATTTATCCGCTTTCAAGTGATGATTGCTCCATCTATTAAGATAGAAAAGATAGAACATAAAGGGCCTTGTTTATAAAAGCATACTCTCTTCTCTGATGTGCGCTATATTATGGTATCCTATATTCATTAAAACGGTGATTGGGATTAAGCCACGTGATGATATTCATGAAAAACAAAAAACTCTATTTTTTTGCTTAGAGATTCCCACGTTTAAAAATAGCAGCTTCTTTGCTTATTTGGCAAAACAAAGAGAGATTGATTCAAGAGCTACTACTGAAAGACTTCTTTGCTTATTTGACAATCAAAGATTCCCGTTCTCGGATGAGGGTTCTCCTTCATTCTTCCAGAATTTAAATGTCATTCAAGAGCTATTGTATCTATTATTCCACCTATTCTTGATCGACAACATGCACTTGTTTTAAAAAGCCAACAAGTGTTTGTAGTTATCCATGTTTAGCATTTTCAATATTTTGAATTACATAATTAATTTGAACAAGTCTTTCAGTAGTAACTGCTAGATTCATCTACCTTTGGTTGCCAAATAAAGAAAGAATTTTCTATTGATAGACATTGGAACCTCTAAGTGAAAAAACAAGAGTTCTTTTGCTCCTTCAATAATATAATATAGTGCACATCAAAGAAGAGTATCCCCTTTATAAACAAAGCCCTCTGTGCGCTTTCTTAATAGATGAAGCAATCGTCACTCAATTGCTCAAAAGAAAATTTGTACAAAACCATGTGATTTGTACTCGTTTACATACCATGCGTGCTTCCTCGAACCCTTACTACTCCTCATTCGCTGCTGTTGCTTGTCTTTTAGTGGTCTATTTATACTCAACTACATGATGGAACTACTCTTAGCCGGTGGTCACTCAACAACTCCATCCTTGCCTATGTGTGACCAAAGCTATCTCTTTTGATTGATTTGATCAAACACTTACTTTTCCCCCCAGAAAAGATGGATAAAGCCCTTTTCCATCTCGCTTTGTTAGTCCACTAACACCAGTTACACTAAGTTAGTACAACACTAGCTACAGTAGTAACTAGTGCAATGAGTTAGATTTAACCTTTATCTCAAGAGAATTAAAGGATCGTTATAAACAAGAAAGATTAAGTATTGAGATAGCCTATTTTGCTGAATCCTAAAAGATCCACCTCCACCTGGAAGTGTCAATGGACTTCCTCCATTGGCTCATGATCCAAACAACCCAATGCTTTAAATAGGGCCCTTGCAGAAGAGGTTGAAAAGTTGAAGTTTGTTGTTTGCACGCTGAAAGTCTTGAACCAAGCAAAAATTCATATATACATTACCCTTGAACAGCTTTGTCACATGGTGGGAATAGTCCCATTTGGCAATCTCATTACCTTTATTCATTTGGACTTACTTTAAGGCTAAGGAATTCAAAAATCATCTTGATGCTCTCTCCACATTATGAATAGTTAACTTCTTCCTACCTTATCCATTAGAGAGAGGTAAATGGAAATATTAACTTAAAACATTCTCGGTGTAACGCAACAGGAAGAGTAGGATGCTGGGCTTAATAGCTCTAAGAAGGGTTAGATGCTACTTCTAAGAACTAAGAAGTTCAAAACCTCTAAATTTAAGAAGATACAAGGGTTAGATAACATATACAAGAAGTTCAAATACCAAAGTCAAATCCCCATAGAAGGGATAATGAGGTAAGTGATGTGTGATACAAACTCAAGCCTCCTAAGACAGGATTTTTTGTGTAACACCAACCTTTGGTAGGAAATTAAAGATACATGAATTACAAAAAAGAAAGAAGTAAAGGAAATCACAAATCCTAAGATAATTTACAGCACCTAATTATATTAAACATTTATAGGAGCTAATAAAGGGTCAAATATCTCACCACTCCCCCTTAAGTTGGAGAGCATAAGTCATATGCTCCAAGCTTGTTACAAATGTATTCAACTTGAGGACCTCTAAGGGATTGCTAAAAGTAATTTAGGTCCAAGACCATTCACAAGACTCTTTACAAGTATAGTGAAGAAAGAAGAAAACAAGTGCAGAGAAATTTGGATGGAAGTATTCTAGGGCAAGCAACTGGAGATGGATGGCAAGAACTTGTTGTGGTAGAGGGAGTCAAGGAGGGAATGCCACCTGGAGATGCTAACAGAAAAGCCTAGCTCGAATATCTGTATACAATGGGGGCAGGGAGAGGAAGGAGAGTATGGATATATAATACAATACTGTGCCCTTTTTTCCTTCTTTATAAACACTCAGTTTTCACCTTATGGATTTGGTTGTTGCTTATCGTTTTGTCAATCGGTTAGTTCTTTACTCTGGTTCAGTTCAGTTTCTCAAATGAATTCTGGTATTTTTGCTTACTAGGTTGGAACCTACCCTGATGATTTGGACACGCCTAAATTCAGTAAAATTTCTATTTGTGCATATCTAATCCATTTTCAAATTCTAGTAAGCAACTTTGTTATTTCCTTATTTTTATATTCCTGTGTTGTTGAAGCAAGAATCAAGAGAGGGAAAGATATATTCTAAAGTCAGCAACTCTCCTATAGGAAAAAGAAGTAAAGAGGGGGTTTTGCAATTGTCCACTTTTGTACAAGTTAACAATAGACACAATATAGGACCATTATTATTAAGTGACAACATCAAAGGTTGAAAAAATGAGATAAGAATCCTGTTTCCAAAGTGGTTCCATACAAGAGCATGCCTATGATCCATACAGCTCCAACCAATTTAACCAAGTAATTTCATGAAATAATCGAGAAGCATCTAACCCTCCTCTCCAAATTTCAAATAAATTTAAGAAAAGAAAAAAAAATTCAACAGTTCTCTAATTTGCGCGTGTATCTCATTTCTAAACAAATCTTCCACCATTTTTTGGGTACTCAGTCCCAATATTTTTAGCAATCACATATCTAATAACCTTAAAACAAAATAAATTAAGAAAACAACTCAAAAACTCAGTTCACATCAATGTGTCTGCGCGAAATTCAACAACCAAACAAAGAATTGAAAATTGCTTTTAGTAATTGCTATTTCATTCAGATATTTATGTTATCATCGCATTCAATTTTTCAATAAAATCAAAATTCAAGAACAATCAAAAACAAAAATGTCAAAGAAATAATGGGTCTCACAGAATGCCAAAATCAAGGTAAAAGCAAGCGATAGAAAAGAATTACCCATGAGAGACGCTTCAAGCATGTGGCTGGACATGAGTACCTGGTCCGTAGGGTTGGGAGAACCGGCCTCGATCGCACGGTTTTGGATCTCGATGATACTGTACAGACTAGACAAGAGCACAACAAAGACAGTACCGGCTACGGTCTTGACCATGACGGGCCCTCTCCCTCGCTTCACCCGATCCAAAGTCGCGATAACGATCTTCCTCAAAGGGGTTTTAAACAGAAGTATCATAACCAGCGCCATTTCGGCAAAGATTACTGTGTAAAGTAGATGTATCATGTTGTGCACGATTAAAGACAAGATCGACAAGATTGAGAACAAGCAAAGAACGCAGAGAGGAGGAGAGGGAGAAGATTGAAAGAAAAGGGCAAAGAAGCAAACGTTGACAGGTAGTTATGATTTTGAACTAGTAAATCACTATAAGGTCCCTTTATAAAATATGCTTATCAGAGGCCCTTTATAATGTGAAAATTAATTAATTAGTGCTTTTTTTACAAAAAACTTGATCAAAAGATCCTTGCATTGGTCCAAGATGACAATGTGTTGGGATAATATAATTAGGTTTACTTTTTGAATTTTTTTTTGAAAACAAAACTAAAACTACTTACTGTATTAATAAAATTCCATCAAACAAATAAGAATATCATCCCAAATAGAGAGACGATTATGCCTGAAAGATTGTTTAGCCAAAAGTATGAGTAGCTAGAGTAGCATTACAACGAACCCATCTAACAAAAATATCAGTTGTAGAATCTAATAAAGATTTACAATTATTCAAAATCAAATCCCTGCATAAGATAATTTGGCAAAATTATCTCTTCTTTCTTTCTTATCTCTTGAATATAAATCATTAAAATCTCCTGAACAAAGCCACGGAAGAGAGTTTCTACGAGATAAAACTCGAATAAGATTCCAAGACTGATGTTGTCCTTGTGATTCCGGAAACCCATAATAACTAGTAAATCTCCATTGAACATTACCTTCTGAAATAACCGAATCAATAAAATTTGAAGAAAAGCCAACTACAAAAACATACCCATGACTCCTCAATAAAATTTGAAGAAAAGCCAACTACTGAAATATACCCATGACTCCTCCACCACATTAACGAAATGCCTCCTCTCAATCCTTGTCTATTGACTGAGAAGCAACCATCAAAATGTAAAAAACTACGAAAAAATTCCATACGAGAACTAAGAGCTTTTGTTTCCATCAAAAATAAAATGTCCGACTTGTAACTAGGAACCAAATCCTTCAATGCGATAACTGTCCGAGGATTACCGCCATAAATCTGCCAAAGAGGTCTGCATATTCTGAAAATTGATTGGATTGTATGTGAGAAACATCCCCACCATACATAAATCATAAGTGACGATCGGAATATCTTTGGAGCTCTTAATAGGGACAACAACATCTTTTTCTTCATTAATAGTCAATTCTTCATTGATAGTCAATTGATGCAGATCGTCTTACATGGGGAAGGGAAAAGAAGAAGTTAAGTTTAAGGAAGAGGAAAAGGCGAGAGCATCGAGTCACAAAGAGACCACAGAGGAAAACTTGCATCCATAAATTTAAAATTACTTTTTGATTTTTAAAAGTTTTGATTGTACTTATTTAATTTGATTTTGATAAAAAAATTTAAAAATATTAAACCGAATCAAAATAGTTATTTTTAAATGATTTTATAAGTAGCAGATGAGAACCCTGAGTCTGGCTCGCTTACAGATGACTCTGCCAAGATAAAACAGCGTTCCTCACCATTTGGGTGATGCCAATTTTCTTCAGAGACTTAGCCATTGTCAAAAGGGAAGTTAAACCCTCATCCTCCTCCCTTCTTAGTGGGACCCCATCATTCCTTAGTTCCACCCATAAGTTTCAACTCGTTTGGAGATGCCCAAGACCTCCAGACTTTTGGTATCAAAGGATAAAAAACTTATTTTTCTATCGCTTTAATGAGGAGGGTATTTAGTTGAACATCATCTAGCATTTGCATTCGTTAAAAAATCAGAACTCCTCATTTTTTGGGTACCCAACTAGTATAGCTGGAAGAAGAGTGATACACTCGGTTCGATGTGGTTCTTAAGACAGACGAACCGGAAAGCCACCAGGATTCTCCAATTATTAGGATGCAGCTGGGCAACCGAAAGCTTGTAGAATTGAAGGACATCAGCAAAAAATGAGTCTATGGAGGGGCAAAGACACAAAAAGTCTCTCAAGGAATTTGTAGGTACCATAAAGGCAGTCTATATCTTGCTCTGATAGGACAGACGGAATGTTACTAATTGAGCTACCTTCATTTCTTGAAGCCTCCCTCAATGGAACGATAGGGGCCGGGGCATGGATAGGGTCGTTAGAGGAGGAGCTTGAGGCGGAATCTCCACTAGGGGTTAGAGAAGAGGAGCTATTCCTATTCATCCTAAGAGGAAAAAAAATAGAAATTACCGTGAAAGTAAGGGAGTGCAATCGAAAAATAAGGAACGACCGAGCCTTCCTAAAGGCAAAGATTGCAATAGAGAGCAAAAGTGATATTTGAAGAAGAAGAATGATTCTTATAAGATGGTTTTGACGGTAGGCTTTAAATGCGTCTCAGGAAATAAGGCAACCATCATTAAAAAGCTAGGCAGGTAAAGCAGCGTAAGCCAAGAAAAAACCAATGTCCGTAAGCCACGTGCCTCAGATCGTGAGAACAACTATCACCTTCAAATATGAAGAATTGAAAACTAGCGGGAGACCTATTATGCTACATAATAATCATTCAAGGTACATCATACGCTATCACCACATAACATGTCTACATGGCAAGGATCTAATAAGTAAGTAATGCGATTCTGCTCGAGAAAAGGAATATTCGGACATTTTAACATCCGATTCATCATTAAGGCTCGCCCACCATTTGAAAAGGTTGAGTCTCAACATAAAATTACCGTTATCAAACACAATCCAACATATATCCATTACTCCTCTAATCATGGAGTCATTGACTTATTAGCTAGTAATATTCCTTGTCAAGCAGCCAGCCACATCATCGCTGAATTATTAAAAAATACTATATTTATCTCTATTTTCTTACAGTATAAAAAAGTTTTTTTTTTTTTTTTTATAAAATTTCACTGTAACTAAATACAATTTACTTATTGAAATGTTCAAAATAATTTTTTTTTAGATGTTTTTTTAGACCTATTATATATAACAAAGCTCAGCTTATTTATGAAAACTAGTTTATATTTTAAAAATATTTTTTATATGTAATATTTTGTGTGCAATATATTTTTCGTAAAATCATAACTTGTTTTATTGCTTGATTATAATTTAAAAAATAAAAATATTAAAAATTTATGTATAACAGTATTAATAAGATTTTCAATATTTACAAGAGTGAGACATTTTTTATAAAATTAATTTAACTTTTTTAATTAGTAGAGTTAATTAATTTTTTTTCTAAGTCATCCAAACAATAAAAAATAAAAAATAATTATTTTCTTATGATGACTGCCGGGCCTAACACGTCTAGGAAAGAGGCCAAGCCCACGAAGGTTACCCCAGCCCAAGACCCGAGGAGCTTCTCTGTTGGGCCAGTCTGACCCCTTCAGCCCAGACATAGCCTAAGAGGGCAAACTAAGTTACCCACCAACCCAGAAACACCAACCACGAGCTTAGCCCATTGACATGACATGAGGAAGGACAGCAGGCCTAGTCATCTCGCAGCCCTGCCTGCATGCGCCCCGGGGGGAATTAAATGGCCGCCTGACGTGGAGAGGACGTCTGACACTATTCGTACGTACGTACCTGTCCGACAGGAACATGTGACACTGTAGCAGAGAGGCCGTTAGGAGTGGCTAGCGGACAAACGAAAAAAGGATAAGAAAGGGGGATACCATCCAAGAAGATTAAGCTTACACAACCACTGTAAACCCGATTCTTTGGATATCAGAACATCAATTGGCGCCATCTGTGGGAACGAAGGAGACCTTTTGCATCATCGGAGTTCCTTTCTTAAAAAATCCACTGAGATCCATAATGGCAAACCATAATGAAAACCATACTCAAATGACCTGAGCTCTGCCCAAGAAGGGCAGCAGTTCTCTTTCTCTAGCCCTGCTACTCCCACCAGCCAACCACCAATGCTGCCTACACTTTCACCAAGCTTAGCAGGGAACACACCCCAAAATACCATCTCCAACCAAGAATTCCAAACCATAGCCCTTCAACTTCAAAGTACCGCCCATTGGCTAGGGCAAATAATGCAGCAAAGGGGCCTCAATACCCCATTGAATGTGTTCCCCGCAGTAGAGGGAATCCCCATCACTGAACCTCAACCCACCTTCAACCACCTAATCCCATAACAAAGCAACCATGAAGTAGGAGCAGGAAACAGAGGAGCCGATAGGGAGGAGGAGCCAATGGCTAGAGTTCACGGAAGGAGAGTGAGAGAACTTATTGATAACGATGATGTGGAAAGCTACTCCATGGAAACAGCCAGGAGGACAGAGAGTGAAGAATGGAGGGAAGGGTATCGCATGGAGAAGAAGCCAAGACAAGAGGAGGAAGATGTAGATCAGAAGTTGCAGAAGATGAAGAAGCAGCTCCTAGCCGAGCTGGGGGCAAAAGACAACAGCCATACTCTCTTGCCCACGTCATTGTCTTTTTCGGGGTGGATCCAACAAGAAATCATTCCCAAAAAGTTCATGATGCCTCCCATGGCGACATATGATGGGACAGGAAACCCAAGGGAGCACATCTTGAACTACAAGACGTTCATGGAACTGCAGACCTTATCGGATGCCTTGATGTGCAATGTATTCCCTACCACACTCACGGGACCAGCAAGGGCCTGGTTTAACAGTTTGGACACCGGAAGCATCAAGAGTTTCAGTGACCTAGCTAGCATCTTCATCAGTCGGTTCATAGCAGGAGTGCCGGCTGACAGAAAAACTAGTTATCTGGAGACAGTCAAGTAGAAGAGGAACGAATCCCTGAGGGAATATGTAGCTTGTTTCAATACGGAGGCCCTGTAGATCCCCGAGCTAGACGAAAGTCAGGCTGTGGAAGCCATGCAGAAAGGAACCACCTCTCCTGAGTTCTTCGGCTCATTATGCAAAAAACCGCCCACCTCCTTGGCAGAACTGATGAAGAGAATAGAGAAGTATATAAGGCAAGATGATGCCTTAACAACTAGCAGATTTGCTAAGGAAGCTACAGATAGAGGTAAAGCCCCGAAAGAAAGGAGGTCAGACAGACCTGAGAAAAGATATAGTAGAGGGCCCGAGGCATACAGACAGCCTTGGGACAGAAGAGAGTAGAGACCGCCTCCACCTCAAGTCCCGAAAGCAATAACCCCCCTTAATGCCTCCAGGGCTAAAGTGCTTGTAGCAGTTCAAGACAAGGAGTTCCTTCAATGGCCCAAGCCCATGAAAGCGAAAGCAAACTGGAGAGGTCTTGACAAATACTGCCAGTACCACCGCACTCACGGCCATAACACCAATGACTGCTACCAGTTGATAAGTGAGATTGAAAGACTAATAAAGAGGGGACATCTTCGAAACTTTGTGAAAAAATCAAAAGGAGAGAGACCCCAGCAAAAAGACCCCGAAGACTGGGAGCGGGACCGACAAATGACGATTCCAGTGGAACCATCAACATGATTGTTGGAGAAACTGGAGGTCGGATGAGCAGAAGAGGAAAGAAGAGAAGCCGAGATGGGGAGGGAAGCAGTGGTGAAATCATGCAGGTGGTAGAACATTCCCCCACGACCATCTCTTTCTCTCCTGAGGACGGCCACGGCATTCAAATGCCTCACAACGATGCCCTTGTCATCGAGGCTATCATCCACAACTACTAAGTCCGGAAGATTCTGACTGATGATGGAAGCAAAGTGAACTTATTGCCATACAGGGTCTTCCAGCAGATGGGAATATCAGAGGAGCAGCTAGTACGGGATCAAGCCCCGGTGAAAGGGATCGGAGGAACTCCAGTAACCGTGGAAGAAAAGGTGAAGGTGGCCTTAACTCTGGGAGAACCACCCCTGTCTCGAACTTACTACGCCATGTTTTTGGTAGTGAAACTCCCTCTAAGCTACAATGCAATATTGGGGAGGCCTGTGCTGTACAACTTTAAGGTGGCGACCAGCATCAGGTATCTGACCATAAAATTCCCTACAGAGGCAGGGGTGTGAGTAGTTCGAGGGCGTCAGGAAGAAGCAAGGGCAGTATACATAGCCACGGTAGCATAATCGAGCTCGGCAGATGGAAAAATCGACTCAGAGGTTATAGAAGTCAGAGATGAGAAGAAAGAAGCCAGGACAGAGCATGTGGGGAGCTAGAAACTTTCCCTTTATCAGAAAGAGAAGTAGACAAAGTTTTCAGCCTTAACGCCGACCTAACTGAAGAATAAAAAATGGCAGCAATGACTTTAATCCGAGGTCACGCCTCAAGCTTCGCGTGGAAGCCATCCAATATGCCGGGAATAGACCCTGAGGTGATGACCCACAAGCTGAACGTTCTCCCTGGGGCAAAACCTATAAAGCAAAAGAAGAGAGTGGTTGGGAAGGAAAAGCAGCAGGCTACCAGGGAGGAGGTACAGAAGTTAGAGGAAGCAAGATTCATAAGGGAAGTCATGTACCCGCAATGGTTAGCAAATCCTGTACTAGTGAAAAAAGCCAATGGCAAGTATAGGATGTGTATAGACTTTACCGATCTGAACTAGGCTTGTCCCAAAGATTTTTATCCCCTCCCTGATATTAATAAAATGGTCGATTCTGCGGCCGATTTTGATTACATGTCGTCTCTTGATGCAATGTCTGGTTATCACCAAATCCCAATGGACAGGTCGGATGAGGAAAAGACTTCATTCATAACAGAGGATGGAACCTATTGTTACAAGGCCATGCCTTTTGGGCTAAAAAATGCGGGGGAGACGTATCAGAGGCTGATGAATAAAATTTTCAAGGGACAGATAGGAAGGAACGTGGAGGTGTATGTGGATGATATGGTAGTAAAGAGTCAAACGTTTCAGCAACACTTGGTAGATCTGAAAGAAGTGTTTGGGGTGCTGGAGCAATACAGAATGAGGTTGAACCCAGCCAAGTGTGCTTTCTTTATCAGAGGGGAAAAATTCCTAGGATACATAGTCAGCGGAAAAGGTATTGAGTCAAATCCAGAAAAAGTGGAAGCCATACTAAAAATGCCCGAGCTGACCTACTTGAGAGATGTACAGAGGCTCACAGGCAGGGTAATAGCACACAACAGATTCATGTCAAAATCAGCAGAGAAATGCCTGCCATTCTTCAGGAAGCTAAGAAAAGTCCCAGACTTTGAATGGACTGAGGACTGCCAGCAAGCTTTCAGAAACCTTAAGCAGTACCTCAGTTCACCACACGTACTCAGTAGTCCCATAGCTGGGGAGGAACTTCTTATTTACTTGGTAGCCTCAGAATAAGCTATAAGTGTTGTGCTAGTATGGGAAGAAAGAGGAGAACAGAAGCCAGTATTTTACGTCAGTAAGGTGCTTAAAGACGCCGAGATTAGATACTTAAACATAGAGAAGCTGGCATACGCCTTGTTGCTGGCAATAAGAAAATTCAGGGTATACCTGGAAAGCCATCAAGGAGTGGTAATGACAGATCAGCCCTTGAAGAAGATCCTCTACAGACCAGAGACATCAGGATGAATGCTAGTTTGGTCTGTCAAAATTAGTCCATATTGTTTAGAGTATCGACCTCAGAAAACCATCAAGGCCCAAGCTCTCGCTGACTTTTTAGCAGAGTGCTCCTTCAATGAAGAACAAATGAAACCTGACAGCATAACAGAGGAAGGGAAGGGGGAGCAGCTCGTGCAAAAGTTCAGCTGGAAGCTGTACGTAGATGGGGCATCTAGTGGTGGAGGCTGTGGCGCAGGAATAATGTTGAAAGGACCCGGAGAGTTCAAAGTTTGTTATGCCCTACGATTAGAGTTCGGTGCTTCCAATAACGTGGTAGAGTATGAGGCCTTAATAAATGGGATGTTGATAGCAAAAGAAGTAGGGGTGATCGACCTCGTAATAAACAGTGACTCCCAACTGGTAATCAACCAAGTGACTGGAGCATACCAAGCAAGGGATCCCACTATGCAAAAGTACCAAGCAAAGGTAAAAGCTGTAGAAACTGAGCTCGGCGAGCAAGGAGTTACAGTGCGGTATCAGAGAATACCTAGAGAAGAGAATGGAGAAGCAGACTTGCTCAGCCATCTGTCTAAAGAAGAATTGGAACAACTCCCATACAAGGTGTACATACAGCACATCAGCACCCCTGCCTATGAGAAACCCGCCGAAATAATGGAAATTGGAGAAGGAGAGAACTGGATGACCCCATACCTGGAATGTTTAGAAAAGGGAAAACTCCCTGAAGATAAAGCTGAGGTAAGGAAAATTGCAGCCCGAGCCGCCAATTACCAAGCAGTAAGGGGAACCCTGTACAGAAGGGGGAAATCTAGCCCATGGCTACGATGTGTAGGCCCAGAAGAGGCAACCAGGTTCATGGAAGAGATCCATCAGGGAATGTGCGGAGCACATGAAGGAGCAAGGACGCTGGCGAACAAAGTTTTCAGGCAGGAATACTACTGGCCAACAGTTAAGAAAGAGACAGAAGCGTTTGTCAGAAGATGTGACGTATGCCAAAGGTTAGCCAACGCAATTAACGTCCCAACCACTCCTCAATCCAGCATATCCAGCCCATGGCCGTTCTGGCAATGGGGTATAGATATCCTGGGACCTTTTCCCAAAACCACAGGATAAAAAAAGTTCGTAGTGGTAGCTGTGGAATATTTTTCAAAATGGCCAAAAGTTGAAGCAATCCCCACCATCATAGCCAGAAAAATGATAGACTTTATCTGGGGCAACATCATCTGCAAGTTTGGAGTACCGAGAGTACTTATATCAGACAACGGCAAGCAGTTTGACTGCAAGGCATTCAAGGAGTTCACAAGAAACATGGGCATATGGCACAAGTTCTCCTCAGTGGCCCATCCTCAAACCAACAGCCAGACGGAGGTTACAAATCGAGCTATACTCCAGGGATTGAAAAAGCGACTAGATGGAGCAAAGAAGAACTAGGCAGATGAGCTTAATAACATCCTGTGGGCATTCCGGACCACCCCTCGAATGCCAACGAAGGAAACACCCTTTGCACTGGCGTTTGGCACTGAAGCCGTAGTACCCATTGAATTACAAGTCCCTACCCACCGAGTCCAGTTCAATAACGAGGACACCAACGGCGACAAATTGAGAAGTAACTTGGACGTCCTAGAAGAGATCAGAGAAGAAGCTTAAGTCTGCACCGCTGCTTACCAACAAAAGGCAGCTTGTTACTACAATCAAAAAGTCAGGAAAAGGAGCCTGAAGGTAGGAGATCTAGCACTAAGAAGGTTAGAGGCCGTAGGAAAGAGAGCTGCAGTAGGAAAGTTAGCGCCGACTTGGGAAGGTCCTTTCAGGATAATCAAAGTAGTCAAACCCGGAGTATATCGAATTGAAGACCTACAAGGAAATCTGAAATCTCACGCTTGGAACATCCAGCATCTGAAGAGGTATTTTCCTTAAATGTACAAACAGCGTAAACAAATATTTGTACTCTGACAAATAGGAATGAAATAAACAAAGAAATTATGTCAAAATGTTATTTTATCATTTTTGTCTGAATTTTCCTTAAAAGAGGAAAAAGAATAGGCACTAGAAGACCTCAGTGAGGTGGGTGACCGGTCTTGGAAAATGACCCCCGGCACTACAAAACCGGCTGAGATGATGAAGCGACAGTAAGGCCAAAGAGCCTGAATCTTGCGCAAGACCTCAGTGAGGTGGGTGACCGGTCTTGGAAAATGACCCCCGGCACCATAAAATCGGCTGAGATAATGAAGCGACAGTAAGGCCAAAGAGCCTGAATCTTGCGCAAGACCTCAGTGAGGTGGGTGACCAGTCTTGGAAAATGACCCCCGGCACCATAAAACCGGCTGAGATGATGAAGCGGCAGTAAGGCCAAAGAGCCTGAATCTTGTGCAAGGCCTCAGTGAGGTAGGTGACCGGTCTCGAAAAATGAATCCCGGCACCACAAAACCGACTGAGATGATGAAGCGACAGTAAGGCCAAAGAGTCTAAATCTTGTGCAAGACCTCAGTGAGGTGGGTGACCGGTCTCAGAAAATGACCCCCGGCACCACAAAACCGGCTGAGATGATGAAGCGACAGTAAGGCCAAAGAGCCTGAATCTTGCGCAAGGCCTCAGTAAGGTAGGTGACCGGTCTCAGAAAATGACCCCAGGCACCACAAAACCGGATGAGATGATGAAGTAATAGAAAGGCTGAAAGGCCAAAATCTCAAGAGCTCGACGAATAAACAGGCTTAAAACCAGTACGTACCCATAACATGCAAACTAAACGAGACAAGGCTAAGGGAAACATAGAAGGAATAGGCCCCATACAAAGAGGCCCATAACCTCAGGACACAGTAAAAATAGACAAAGTAAAAATGATGAGCTTCCAGCCCGGATCGACCGTTAGTGCGAAAAAACCCAATACAAATCAGCTAAGTAAGAAAAAAAGGCCAAAAGGCAGAGCTCACCTCCAAGAGAATAAGAAAAACTCGCAAGTCAGAGGCTTAGCTAGATGCCGACCTCTCAGGCATACAATCAAGCGTTGGAAGTAAAAGGGCAAAAGCACAATACAGACATAAAAAGGAACAAAATCACTGTTTTATTCAGTCATCTAGGATTACAGGAGGAAAAATCATCCTTAGAGGACTAACATCAATGACTACATTATTATTTATATCATGTAACGACCCGGAAACCGGACTGCTACCGGCGCTAGGATCCAGATCGACTTAAGATCGCCGGGACCCGTAGCAAGCCTACTATACATCCTGTGTACCTGATAAAATCCCATACATGATCATACATTTCATAAAAAAACTTTAAACTTTTCACATATACCAAGCTTGACCTGTGCATGCATCATAACTGTAAACATAAAACCCTTTACTGGAGCCCTCACCAATTGCTCCAGTTGGGTCAACATCTCATATGCCAAGCCTGGTTCAACATATCTCATCATTAAAATATTTACATAAAGATCATGTACCAAAAGGGATTAACCATACATTAGGGCCAAGCACAATACTAATCCTCATTACATTACTGTACAATACACCATTTTACATTTCATGTCCACTACTAGACTATTACATAAACATAACCATAGCCATTACCCTTGCTGACTCCTTGAGCTATCTCTGATCCTACAAACCTGGGGGTTAGGGGAAAGGGGTGAGCTACTAAAGCCCAGTGAGCAGCACAGTAAAACAATTCATTAAACATATGCTTTCATGAAATGCATCACATCACAAACAATTCACATCAAGGATAGATTTGTCGCCACTAACCCTCTACATTTCCAATCGTGCCAGGGGCGTAGAATGGGCCTCACTGGTCTTTCTCTTAAACATGACATAGCATAACATATCCAATATGCCAGGGGCGTAGAATGGGCCTCACTGGTCTTTCTCTCACATCGTGCTAGGGGCATAGAATGGGCCTCACTGGACTTCCATACCGTATCATAACATATCATATCGAGGGCTAGTGGGTCATCCAAAATCCATCCACATCAACAACATATTATGCAATGCATCATATTCATGAATTCTAATGCAAAACAACCTAGTACATATCATGGCATTCGTGATGCATGAACATGCTAAAAACTTCGTTGCTTTGAAAAAATAAAAGAAGTTATGTTCTACTCACCTCTGGCTAACGCTTTACTAACTTTGAAGCAGCTAGCTCACTCCTGACCTCCTTGGCCTATCAGGTCCGATCCTACACAGGTGGACTCAAATGAGGGACGAAACATACTCTAACACGACTCTAAACATCTCTCCAAAAACCCCCTAAAACATCATAAACATGTATGGAAAAACAGGCAAAGGAAGGCTGGGCAGGGGACTTTCGGCGGCAGGTTCGGCAGCTGAAGGTCCCTCCAGACCCGAAAGTCAGGCACTTTCGGGGGCAGGGTTCGGCAGCCGAAAGTCCTTCCAGAGCTGAAAGTCACAACCTTCGGGGGCAGGTTCAGCCGCCGAAACTCCCCTCCAGAGCTGAAAGTCCAAACTTTCAGGGGCGAGTTTAGGCAGCCTAAACTGCCTCCTCTGGCAGGTTCGGCTGCCAAACCTTGCTTCGACGGCCTAACAGGTGGTAGTCTTGGAAGCTCGTCTGGGAAAACATCTGGAAATTCTCTAACCACGGGCACGGAGGCGGGCTCCCTGACCTGACTAGCTAACTCTCTCATGTGGGCTAGAAAACCCCTGACCACCCCTCCTGAGCAACCTACGAGCCTATAGGGCTGAGATCAGACCTCTAGGCATACCCCTCCTGTCTCCCCTGAAGATGACCTCTGACCCATCCTGACCTCTGAACCTGACTACTTTGTCTCTACAGTCCAAGGTAGCACCATGGGTAGATAGCCAATCCATCCCTAGAATGACGTCAAAATCTGTCAAGTCTAGAACCACAAGGTTGGCTGGAAGGCATCTATCCTCAACAAACACAGGACTATACCGGCAGACTGACTCTGCCACTGATGGATCACACTTGGGTCCACTGACCCAGAGGGGACACTCTAACCCAAAGACTAACAAACCCAACCTCTCTACAGCTCTCGGAGCAACAAAAGAGTGAGATGCACCAGGGTCCATTAATGCATACACATCAGAACAACCAATGACGAGATTACCTGACACCACGGTGTTTGACGTGTTTGCCTCCTGCTGTGTCATAGTGAAGATCCGAGCTGGAGCTGATGGACCTTCACCCCGGGAACCTGCTGAAGAAGAGGCTGTCCCTCTCCCTCTGCCTCTGCTACTGCCCTGCGTCATGGCTGGAGCTACTGGCTGTGCCACACTGCCAGAGGCTGTCTACTGGGACTGTGCCATAACGGCTGCTCTAGGACACTCCCGTGCTATGTGTCCCTCCTGTCCACATTTGTAGCATGCTGATGTCCCAAACCGACAAACTCCCTTGTGCGGCTTCCCACACCTCATGCACTCTGAACTCTCTGCACCTGAGCTCGAGCCACCACCTAAACCCAGACCAGACTTCAACCGGTTCCAGAACTTGTTCTTCTTCGGCTTCTTAGAGCCTCTGTCCCACTTTTTGCTGCCTGAAGCTGCTGCACTCACAGAAGAGGGATCTAGCTTTCCTCTGCCTGGGGTTTTAGAACCCGAAGACTGTGCCCCTATTTGCTTAAATGACCCATCAATAATGGCACTAGCCTCCATTTTCCCTACTGCATCTATAATGGAGTGGAAGCTTTCCCTTTCTGCTGCAAGAATCAAAGAGGAATACCTAGAGTGGAGCCTCATGGTATACCTCTTTGCTTTCTTCTGATCTGTATCATAAGCTTGTCCCACCAGCGGCAACAGCTCTAAGAACTTGTCTGTGTATTCATCAACACTCATTTCCTCTGTCTGCCTCAGCTGCTCAAATTCAATCATCTTCAATTCCCTGGAGTTATCAGGGAAAGCCCATCCTGCAAATTTATTTGCAAATTCCTCCCAGGATAGACTATCTAACCTCGGGTCCACATAGTTCTTGAACCATTCTTTTGCCTTCTTTACACTTCAGTATGAACCCTGCCATCTTAATGGCTCTACTATCATTCGCCCCTAACTCATCTGTTATCATTTTGACTGTTCTAAGGTACTCAAACGGGTCATCATCTGATTCATACTTGGGAGCATCTAGCTTTAGGTAGTCTGTCATTTTTACCTTACTCCCCCCAGATGAGCTAGGTTTAGGTGTTTGGGCTACTGGTTATGTGGGTGGAGGAGGAGGTGCAGCATTCCCTGAGATAGGGTTTGCTGTGCTTGGGTAGAAAGGTAAGGGTGGATACATTGGGTACTGTGGGTATGGTGGGTAAAAAGGTGGATAAGGCATGTAGGATGGGTATGGGTTAAAGCCGGAGTAGTCCGATGTACCCCCCATCGGATACCCTGGGCCCTGTGGAAAGGGTGGATATTGGGGTGGATAACCAAACTCCGAGGCCTGAGCGCCTCCCTGTGACTCCCCTGTACCCTCCTCAGACATGCTTACATCCAGATCCCCATCCCTTCTCTGATCCTCTTCCATAGCTTCCCTCACATCTGACGAGCTCCTACCTTGATCTGTTCCTCTCCTACTGCTTGCATCAAAAGACCTTCTAGGGTCCCTTAATGTTCTTTCTCTACCTATTCTACAAGACATTGCCCTTGGCAATGCAGGGGGACGGGCATCCATGCCCTCATTCTCTGGCGGTACTCTAGTCAATCGTGCAGATCTACAAGTGCCTCTCATTCTGTTTTCTGAAACACAACACATACACATAAATATTAGCATTATATGGTTCATGTGGAAACACATGAACCCACACATATATAGCATATCATTAATGCACATGTATAAAATCTTGGCATTTCACATCATCATTCAAGATAGGACTTGACATCCTATCCTAGTGGACATGATTTTTTTTTTCCTAGTGTGCTTGCCCTTATATAACATCTATGAGCCCGACTCTATATAGGTCCGACCATATGAACCTAGGGCTCTAATACCACTCTATAACGACCTGAAAATCGGACCGCTACCGGCGCTAGGATCCAGATCGACTTAAGGTCGCCGGGACCCGTAGCAAGCCTAACATGCAACCTTTATACTTGATAAAATCTCATACACGATCATACATTTACATAAAAATTTTAAACTTTTCCATATACCAAGCCTGTCTCGCATACACTATACCTGTCACATAAAAACCCCATACTAGAGCCCTCATCAAATGCTCTAGTTGGGTCAACGTTCCATAAGACAAGCTTGGTTCAACACCAACATCATTAAAATATTAATAAAAACAGATCATGTATAAAAGGGATTACAACAGACTATAAGGCCAAGCACAATACTAATACTCATATCCTTACATTACATTACACTTTATAACATTTCACAAATCATGTCCACACTAAACTATTACATAAACAACCTTTAGCCTCGAAGACTCCCCGGTCTATCCTGAACCTGCAAGCCTGGGGATTAAGAGAGAGGGGTGAGCTAAAAAGCCCAGTGAGCAGAACAATAAAACATTAATATAAAACATGCTTTCATGGAATGCATCACAACACAATTAATTCACATCACGGATGGACTGACCCAAAATTTCCTCTACTCTGTGCCCGGCCCTCGAAGGAGCTCCTCAGGACTTCTGTTACATACAATGAAAATCTAGAGGGCTAGTGAGTCGTCCTGTTGTCCATCCACACCCACAATGAATAATGTAATGCGTCATATTCGTGAGTTCTAATGCAATCAACCTATTATATATCATGATGCATGAATCATGCTTAAAACATTTAATTTCTTGAAATAAGAGATTAGTTAGTTCTACTCACCTCTGGCTGACTCTGAACTGACTGAAAAGCAGCTATCTCACTGCTGGGGTCCTGGGTTCCTCGGGTCCAAACCTACACAGGTGGACTCAAATGAGGGACCAAACATACACTAACATAACTCTAAACAACTCCCCAAAAATCCCCTAAAACATCACAAAACATTCGTAGAAAATATGCAAAGGAAGGCTGAACAGGGCACTTTCGGCGGCAGGTTCGGCGGCCGAAAGTCCCTCCAGAGCCGAAAGCCATGCACCTTCGGCGGCACCTTCGGTGGCCGAAGGTTCCTTCCAGATCCGAAACTCATGCATGTTCGGCGGCACCTTCGGCGGCCGAAACTGCCCTCCAGAGCCGAAAGTCCAAACTTTTGGGGGCAAGCTTAGGCGGCCAAAAGTGCCACCACAGGCAGGTTCGGCGGCCGAAAGTGCCTTCGGCTTCCGAACCTGAGTTCTTCCAGAAATGGCAGAACTCAGCCCTTATGCACATTTAAGCCTCCCTAACCTTCCAAACATGCATTTGGCTATTCTACAACATGCATAAACACATTCTCAAGCATATAGGGGCATAAAACTAACCTAAACCCCAACAAACATCAACATGGCAACTCATTTTAACATACATTTATCCTTAAACTAACATTTTTACAACTAACCTAAACATGCATTTCTACCCCATAAACCTTCATAAAACTTACTTAAAACATCGAAGGAGGTGAGGATCGACGCTTACCTCTTGAAGATCGAGAGAAAATGTGACCCAACTTGGAGATTTGGGGAAAACGAGTTCCGGAGGTCTCCAAGCTTCCAAACTTCGATCTTTGCTTAAAAACTTCAAAATCAAGCTAAAACTTATTAAAAACTTGTAGGATTTGAGGAGAAAACACAAAATCATCAAAGGGGTGGCGGAGACTCACCTTGCCCAAAAATAGAGAGAGAAAACTCGTCTATTTTCGGACAGGGGGCCTTTTATAGGTGGCTGGCCAGACCACCTTCAGAAGCCAAAAGTGCCTCTGCAACTCCACCAAGTTCGACGGCCGAACATGAGGTTCGACGGCCGAACCTGGATTTTTCTCCTTTGTCCTTTTTCTTTCAAAACTCAATTCTTTCTTACTTAAAACCTTAAAAACATGTAAAAACATT
Organism: Manihot esculenta; assembly: GCF_001659605.2. Taxonomy (NCBI): domain Eukaryota; kingdom Viridiplantae; phylum Streptophyta; class Magnoliopsida; order Malpighiales; family Euphorbiaceae; genus Manihot; species Manihot esculenta. Next base: position 9,187,814 of record NC_035173.2, read on the forward strand.
TATAAAAACATGATTTTACCCTTCTAGAGGTTTCCGACATCCGAGATTCCACCGAAAAATAGGAATTCCGATGTCGGGGTCTAGCCGGGTATTACACTCAGGGGCTCGCAGTCGGGCTAATGGGGTGGAGGGGGCATCCCTAGCCTCTTTCAAACCCTGGTTGAACCCGGAGGTGAACATGTGAAAAGCTCTGTGCCATAACTCGTTCTTCATTGTATCAGAAGTTTTGAACTCTGCAAGTCGCGCCTCACAAGCCTCCTCGATCTTGGCTTTCAGCTCAGGGGAGTCCTTATAACGTTGAAGATGATCTTCACAGGCTTGCCTGATTTTAGTTTGAAACTCCAAAGAGTCCTTGTACTCTCGCAGACATCTCTGACAAGCCTAATCAATCTCAGCTTTTAGCTCAGCAGATCCCTTAAACTCCTGCAGACATTCCTCACAAGCCAACCGGACCTTGTCTTTAGTTAGCTTGGCATCCTCGAGCAAGGCAGAACACTTCCCCTCTCTGACCTTAACCTCCTGATAGAGCTGCTAGTTCTGAAGTTTCAATCCCTTTGCCGTCAAAGTCAGCCCCTTCAGATCCTCAGTGCGCTTGTTAAGCTCCTGCTCGAGAACAACAACCCGAGCTAGGGCCTCCTCCCTTTAGGATTTCACTGTCTCGAAATGAGCTTGGGCATTGTCACGATCTGCCCTGGCTACCTCACACTAGCGTCAGGCCTCATCCCTTTGAGCCACAGCTTCGTCCCTCTCCCGCCGAGCTTCCTCCAGAGAGGATAGTTGAGCTGAAACTTCCTCGCAGCGAGCCTCCGCTACAGTTGCCCTCTCGTCAGCTCTCCTGACGGCATCCTGTGTCCAAGTCAGCTCCTCTCTAAGGGTCTTCAGATGGCCATGAGCTGCGGCGAGCTGACCCCTGGCATCGCTGGTGGCTATGAGGTTTTCCTCATGATGGGCCTCCTCGATCTGGCGGTCCACCGAGCTCTGGAGTGTAACGACCCGAAAATCCAGTCCGCTACCGGCGCTAGGATCCAAGTCGGCATAAGGACGTCGGGACCCGTAGTGTAACGACCCGGAAATCCGACCCGTTACCGGCGCTAGGATCCAGATCGGCTTAAGGCCGCCGGGACCCGTAGCAAGCCTACATACATCCTGTGTACCTGTTTAATCCCATACATGATCAACAAACATACATAAGAATAAAAACTTTTCTTTTCCTTCATACACCAAACTCAACCTGTGCATGCACTGTATTCATCATATACATAAACATTAGTCCCTCTGTGGGATTTCATCAAAGCCTCAATGGCAATATATAATCTGTGTTGAGTTGGTTCACATATACATCATAAAAAAAAGATCATGTACATACCAAGGGATTAACACATACTATGGTCAAGCACAACTCTATCCTCAATAACATAGTTACATAACATAGCTGTTCAAACTTTACATTACATTCTTATCGCATGTCATGTCCACATACTCTAGCTATTACATACATATAACTTGACTTCACTCTAGCCGACTTCTTGATCTCTCCTGTACCTGCAACTTTGGGGATAAGGGGAGTGGGGTGAGCTAAAAGCCCAGTGAGCAGAAACTAAAAACATTTGTTTTAATTCCTCCATTTTTAGGTACATTATTATTCATTTTATTTATTATCAAATAACTTTTATTTTCTTTCTTTATCTTATTCATGCTTTCATGTATGCGTCATAACACAAACATTTCACAACAAGGATGAACTTGTCACCATTAAGCCCCTATCCTTCTTATTTATACATGCCGGGGGCGTAGAGCCGTAGCAGGCACACCCGGACTTCCATCATCAATCATAGTGCCAGGGGCGTAGAGCCGTAGCAGGCACACCTGGACTCACATAGGCTATCATGTCATACGAGGGCTAATGGATCATTCAATGTTCATCCACATCAACAACAAATTATGCAATGCAACATATTCGTGCATTCTAATGCAAGCAACCTAATATTGCATGGCATAATGATGCATGGGCAATGCTTTATGATTCATTCATTTATTTATTTATTCATTCACTTTAAAGCTTAAGAGGTTGTTCCACTCACCTGGTACCTGAAGCTTGACAACGAACTCTGAACCACTATCTCACAACCGGGGGTCTCGGTTCCTCGGGTCCGAACCTACACAGGTGGACTCAAATGAGGCACCAAACATACATGGACGTGACTCTGAAAAGCTCCCCAAAAACCCCCTAAAACATCCTGAAAACATCACATGAAAACATGCAAGAAATGGCTGAACAGGGCACTTTCGGCGGCAGGTTCGGCGGCCGAAAGTCCCTCTGCAGCCGAAAGTCATGCAGGTTCGGCGGCACTTTCGGCGGCCGAACCTCCCAGACAGAGACGAACCTTGAGTTTCGGGGGCAGGCTTCGGCAGCCGAAACTGCCTCCACAAGGGGGTTCGGCGGCCGAAAGTCACTTTCGGCGGCCGAACCTGAGTTTCTGCCGAAGGGCAGAAACTTGGCTCCCTTGTGTCCACAGCCTCCAAAACATCTCAAAACCTGCATAAACTTGATTCTACTCATGCATACACATCATACCAGTCCTAGGGGCCTCAAACAAACACATACCCCATCTACAACACTTCAAACACACATCAAGCAAGCCACATTGTTCAAAAATCACATAAACCTAACATATGCTCAACTAACTCTAACATGCTTCTCTACCCCTTAAAACTTCATGAAACTCATTTAAAACATACATTGAGCTTAAGATCGGCTCTTACCTCTTGAAGATCGAGAAAGAGACGACTCAACTCGGAGATCCAAGCACGAGAGCTCCTGAGTTTCCAAAGCTCCAAAACTTGCCTTTAAAGCTTAAAACTTGCAATGTGGGTTTAAAACTCAAGAAAGATGGAGGAGATCTAGTGAAAGAACACAAGATTTGAGGAGAGGGAGATCGGAAGCTTGTTGTGGCCGAAAATGGGAGAAAACCTCGCCCATTTCGGCTAAGGGTCCCTTTTATAGTGACTGGCCAGGCCACGTTCGGGGGCCGAAGGTGCCTCCGCATGCATGCAAGGTTCGGCGGCCGAACTTGGAGTTCGGCGGCCGAACCTGCATTTCCCTCACTCAAAACTTTCGGGCGCCTAAAGTCCCTCCGAAAGCATGCATGTTCGGCGGCCGAACCTCAAAGTTCGGCGGCCGAACCTGGGTTTTCCTCCAAAGATTTTTCATGCAAAAACTCATTTAATTCTTATTTAAAAACATGAAATACATGAAAACATTTCATAAAATCATGGTTTTACCCTTCTAGAGGTTTCCGACATCCGAGGTCCCACCGGACGGTAGGGATTCCGATACCGGAGTCTAGCCGGGTATTACATTCTCCCCCCCTTAAGAACATTCGTCCCCGAATGTTCCTCAACTAACATACAAAGCATGGCATCGATCATAACATACAACATATCATACATGCAACACATAGAACAACTAACACTCACCTCAAAACAGATGGGGGTACTGCTGGAGCATGGACTCCCGTGTCTCCCAGGTGCATTCCTCTAAGTTGTGGTGGTTCCAAAGGACCTTTACCATCGGGATTTCCTTGTTCCTCAACTTTCTGATCTGAGTGTCTAGGATCCGCACTGGCTGTTCTACATAGGTGAGATCCTCATGGATCTCCATATCAGGCTCACTAAGAACCTTTCCAGGATCCGACACGTACTTCCGTATCAGAGAAACATGGAAAACCGGATGGATTCTCCCCATCGAAGCAGGCAAGTCCAGCTTGTACGACACATTACCGACCCTCTGAAGCACCTCGAAAGGACCGATGTACCGTGGAGCTAACTTACCCTTCTTCCCGAACCGAACCACTCCTTTCATAGGAGACACCTTGAGCAGAACCAAATCCCCCTCCTGAAACTCTAGCTGTTTCCTGCGGATGTCTGCATAACTCTTCTGCCTGCTGGTGGCAGTCTTTATCCTTTCTCTGATCATGGGCACCACCCTGCTGGTAATCTCTACAAGCTCAGGCCCTGCTAAGGACCTCTCTCCTACCTCTTCCCAGCAAACGGGTGACCTGCACTTCCTCCCATATAAAGCTTCATATGGAGCCATCCCTATGCTAGCATGATAGCTGTTATTGTAGGCAAACTCCACCAAAGGTAGATGTTGCTTCCAAGAACCGCCAAAATCTAGCACGCACATTCTGAGCATATCCTCTACGGTCTGGATGGTCCTCTCTGACTGTCCATCAGTCTGGGGGTGGAAGGCAGTACTGAAATCTAACCTGGTACCCATAGCACTCTGCAGACTCCGCCAAAACCTGGAGGTGAACTGGGGCCCTCTATCTGACACTATAGATACCGGGACCCCATGCAGTCTGACGACTTCATCCACATAAACCTGCGCTAACTTATCCACAGAGTAGTTGCTCCTAACTGGAATGAAGTGAGCAGATTTGGTGAGTCTGTCCACAATCACCCATATGGAGTCTAGTCTGTTGGATGTTGCCGGTAACCCCACTACGAAATCCATAGCTATGTTCTCCCATTTCCATTCTGGAATAGGTAGCGGGTTAAGCATTCCAGCCGGCTTCTGATGCTCTAGTTTCACCCTCTGACACACATCGCAGGCTGACACGAACAGTGCCACGTCCTTCTTCATAGCTGGCCACCAATACACTCTCTTCAGATCCTGATACATCTTGGTGGCTCCAGGGTGAACACTATACCTGGTATTATGGGCTTCCCCCATAATATCTCCCTTCAGACCAATGTCATCTGGCACACATAATCTGTTCCCGTAGCGGAGGATCCCCTTATCATCAAATCTGAACTCACTATCTTTGCCTGACTGAACCGTCCTGGCAATCTTCACTAACTCTGGGTCCTCATGCTGTTTCTGAGCCACCTGCTCCAGAAACACTGGTGTTACCTTCATCTGTGCAATCAAAGCACCTGTGCCAGACAACTCCAACTGTAATCCCTCACTCATAAGTCTGTGGAACTCCTTCACCACCGGCCTCCTCTCTGCTGAAATGTGGGATAGACTGCCGAGTGATTTCCGGCTTAGGGCGTCTGCCACAACATTCGCCTTACCCGGATGGTACTGAATCTTGCAATCGTAGTCACTCAACAGTTCTACCCATCTCCTCTGCCTCATGTTCAGTTCTCTCTGACTCAGGATGTATTGCAGGCTCTTATGATCTGTGAAGATCTCACACTTTACCCCATAAAGGTAATGCCTCCACATCTTGAGTGCAAAGATCACTGCTGCCATCTCTAGGTCATGTGTGGGGTAATTCAGCTCATGCTTCTTCAGCTGCCTAGAAGCATAAGCGATCACCCTCTCATTTTGCATTAGCACACAACCCAGTCCCACACGGGACGCATCACAATATACTGAGAAGTCATCATCACTTTTTGGCAGAGCTAACACCGGTGCTGAAGTCAACCTCCTCTTAAGCTCCTCAAAGCTTTCCTCACACTGATCGGTCCATATGAACTTCTGATTCTTCTTTGTCAATTTGGTCATAGGAGCAGCAATCTTTGAGAAGTCCTGAACGAACCTCCTGTAGTAACCTGCTAAACCCAAAAAACTTTTGATCTCGGTCACTGTGGTGGGTCTAGGCCAGTTAGCTACAGCCTCTACCTTCTTGGGGTCTACTTCAATACCCTGTTCTGACACAATGTGCCCCAAGAATGAAATGCTCCTAAGCCAAAACTCACACTTGGAGAACTTGGCATACAAGCCATGCTCTCTCAAGGTCTGCAAAACTATCCTCAGGTGATGGGCATGCTCCTCTGCATTTCTGGAATACACTAAGATATCATCTATGAAGACAATAACGAAGTGATCCAGATACTGACTGAATACTCTGTTCATGAGGTCCATGAATGCTGCAGGGGCGTTGGTCAACCCAAACGGCATCACAAGGAACTCATAGTGCCCATACCTGGTCCTGAAAGCTGTCTTCGGTACATCTTCATTCCTTATCCTCAACTGATGGTACCCTGATCTCAGATCTATTTTGGAGAAACAACCTGCTCCTGCTAGCTGGTCGAATAGATCGTCGATCCTCGGCAAAGGGTACTTGTTCTTGATGGTGGCTTTGTTCAACTGTCTGTAGTCGATACAAAGCCTAAGGGATCCATCCTTTTTCTTTACAAAGAGCACTGGAGCACCCCAAGGTGAGGTACTCGGTCGGATGAAACCCTTGTCCACCAATTCTTGCAACTGTTCCTTTAGCTCTTTCAACTCTGCTGGCGCCATCCTGTAGGGAGGGATAGAGATAGGCCTAGTTCCAGGCATCAGCTCTATTTCAAACTCTATCTCCCTTCCAGGTGGTAGTCCTGGAAGCTCGTCTGGGAAAACATCTAAGAACTCACTTACCACAGGCACTGAGGCGGGCTCTCTGACATAACTATCTAACTCCCTCACATGAGCTAGAAACCCCTGACATCCCCTCCTAAGCAACCTACGAGCCTGAAGAGCTGAGATCAGACCTCTAGGTGTACCCCTCTTGTCTCCTCTGAAGACGACCTCTGACCCATCCTGATCTCTGAATCTGACTACCTTGTCTCTACAGTCCAAGGTAGCACCATGGGTCGATAACCAATCCATCCCTAGAATGACGTCAAAATCTGTCAAATCTAGAACCACAAGGTCGGCGGAAAGGCATCTTCCCTCTATGAAAACTGGACTACATTGGCAGACTGCCTCTGCCACTGACGGGTCACACTTGGGTCCACTGACCCATAGGGGACACTCTAACCCAGAGACCATCAATCCTACCCTCTCCACGACTCTCGGAGCAACAAAAGAATGAGATGCACCCGGGTCCATTAAGGCATACACATCAGAACACCCAATGATGAGATTACCTGCCACCACGGTGTTGGATGTGTTGGCCTCCTGCTGAGTCATAGTGAAGATCCGTGCCGGAGCTGATGGACCTTCACCTCTGTATCCTGCTGATGAAGAGGCTGACCCTCTCCCTCTGCCTCTGCCACTGGCCTGTGTTGCGGCTGGAGCTACTGGCTGCACCACACTGCCGGAGGTTGTCTGCTGAGACGGTGCTGTAAAGGCTCCTCTAGGACAGTCTCGAGCCAAATGACCCGCCTGTCCGCATCTGAAACATGTGTTTGTCCCTGCCAGACATACTCCCTTGTGTGGTCTCCCACATCTCATACATGCTGTAATCTCTGCGCCAGAGCTTGAGCCACTGCCTAAACCCAGACCTGACTTGATCTTGCTCCAGAACTTATTCTTCTTAGATTTTCTGTGGCCTCTGTCCCACTTCTTACTGCCTGCAACTGCTGCACTTAGAGAAGAAGAGTCTACCCTTTCCCCACCTGGGGTCTTGGAACCAGAAGACTGTGCCACTGACTGTTTTACCTTCCCCTCAACGATAGCACTAGCCTCCATTCTCCTAGCCATATCCACTATGGCATGGAAACTCTCTCTCTCTGCTGACTGTACCAAAGAGGAATACCTGGAGTGCAGCCTCATAATATATCTCCTTGACTTCTTTTGATCTGTGTCCAAATTCAGCCCAGCATATGGCAACAACTCCAGGAACCTGTCTGTGTACTCGTCTATACTCATGTCATCAGTTTGCCTCAACTGCTCGAATTCTATCATCTTCAATTCCCTTGAACTATCAGGGAAAGCCCATCCTGCAAACTCGTTTGCAAACTCTTCCCAATTCATGTTGTCCACTCTCGGGTTCACATAGTTCTTGAACCACTCCCGTGCCTTCTTGCACTTAAACGTGAACCCGGCCATCTGAATGGCTCTACTGTCATCAGCCCCTATCTCATCTGTAATTGCCTTGACCCGCTCCAAATACACGAACGGATCATCACCAGTCTCAAACTGGGGAGCACCCAGCTTCATATAATCGGTCATCTTGACCTTGCTCCCTCCAGATGAGGTAGGTTTGGGTACTTGTGTTTCCGGGACAGTAGATACTGGTGGTGGTGGAGGTACAACATCCCCTGGGGTAGGGTTTGCTGTACTGGTAAAGGGAGGTGGAGGTGGGTACATGGGGTACTGAGAGTATGGTGGGTAGTAAGGTGGGTATGGCATATGTGGAGGATAAGGGCTAAAACTGGGGTAATCCGATGTACCTCCCATCGAATACCCTGGATGGTGTGAATAGGGTGGGTAGTGATGTGGCTGGACATAACTCGAGGCCTGAGTGCCTCCTTCTGATTCTCCCATGCCCTCTTCCGGCATGCTCACACCAAGACTGCCATCCCTCCTCTGATCTACCTCCATATCCTCAGACATTCCTCCCTGCACTGTTCCCCTTACTGATCTGCTTCTACCCAGATCCAAAGACCTTCTAGGGTCTCTAGCTACTCTGTCTCTGTTGGACCTACTGGACATTGCCCTAGGCAAAGCTGAAGGACGGGCATCAGTGCCCTCGTCCTGAGGTGGTATTCCAGTCAATCGTGCAGATCGACGGGTTCCTCTCATCCTGTTTTCTGAGAAACAGTAAACATCACATAAACATCAGCATTAACTGGTTCATGTCGGCAAGCATGAACCTCACAGCTACATTACACACATAGCATATCATCATGGCATATCATACAATCATAGCAAGATAGGACTCTACATCCTATCCTAGTGGACATGATTTTTGCCTATTGTGCTTGACCTTCTATAACATCTATGAGCCCGACACTCTAGGTCCGACCATATGAACCTAGGGCTCTGATACCACTCTGTAACGACCCGGAAATCCGACCCGTTACCGGCGCTAGGATCCAGATCGGCTTAAGGCCGCCGGGACCCGTAGCAAGCCTACATACATCCTGTGTACCTGTTTAATCCCATACATGATCAACAAACATACATAAGAATAAAAACTTTTCTTTTCCTTCATACACCAAACTCAACCTGTGCATGCACTGTATTCATCATATACATAAACATTAGTCCCTCTGTGGGATTTCATCAAAGCCTCAATGGCAATATATAATCTGTGTTGAGTTGGTTCACATATACATCATAAAAAAAAGATCATGTACATACCAAGGGATTAACACATACTATGGTCAAGCACAACTCTATCCTCAATAACATAGTTACATAACATAGCTGTTCAAACTTTACATTACATTCTTATCGCATGTCATGTCCACATACTCTAGCTATTACATACATATAACTTGACTTCACTCTAGCCGACTTCTTGATCTCTCCTGTACCTGCAACTTTGGGGATAAGGGGAGTGGGGTGAGCTAAAAGCCCAGTGAGCAGAAACTAAAAACATTTGTTTTAATTCCTCCATTTTTAGGTACATTATTATTCATTTTATTTATTATCAAATAACTTTTATTTTCTTTCTTTATCTTATTCATGCTTTCATGTATGCGTCATAACACAAACATTTCACAACAAGGATGAACTTGTCACCATTAAGCCCCTATCCTTCTTATTTATACATGCCGGGGGCGTAGAGCCGTAGCAGGCACACCCGGACTTCCATCATCAATCATAGTGCCAGGGGCGTAGAGCCGTAGCAGGCACACCTGGACTCACATAGGCTATCATGTCATACGAGGGCTAATGGATCATTCAATGTTCATCCACATCAACAACAAATTATGCAATGCAACATATTCGTGCATTCTAATGCAAGCAACCTAATATTGCATGGCATAATGATGCATGGGCAATGCTTTATGATTCATTCATTTATTTATTTATTCATTCACTTTAAAGCTTAAGAGGTTGTTCCACTCACCTGGTACCTGAAGCTTGACAACGAACTCTGAACCACTATCTCACAACCGGGGGTCTCGGTTCCTCGGGTCCGAACCTACACAGGTGGACTCAAATGAGGCACCAAACATACATGGACGTGACTCTGAAAAGCTCCCCAAAAACCCCCTAAAACATCCTGAAAACATCACATGAAAACATGCAAGAAATGGCTGAACAGGGCACTTTCGGCGGCAGGTTCGGCGGCCGAAAGTCCCTCTGCAGCCGAAAGTCATGCAGGTTCGGCGGCACTTTCGGCGGCCGAACCTCCCAGACAGAGACGAACCTTGAGTTTCGGGGGCAGGCTTCGGCAGCCGAAACTGCCTCCACAAGGGGGTTCGGCGGCCGAAAGTCACTTTCGGCGGCCGAACCTGAGTTTCTGCCGAAGGGCAGAAACTTGGCTCCCTTGTGTCCACAGCCTCCAAAACATCTCAAAACCTGCATAAACTTGATTCTACTCATGCATACACATCATACCAGTCCTAGGGGCCTCAAACAAACACATACCCCATCTACAACACTTCAAACACACATCAAGCAAGCCACATTGTTCAAAAATCACATAAACCTAACATATGCTCAACTAACTCTAACATGCTTCTCTACCCCTTAAAACTTCATGAAACTCATTTAAAACATACATTGAGCTTAAGATCGGCTCTTACCTCTTGAAGATCGAGAAAGAGACGACTCAACTCGGAGATCCAAGCACGAGAGCTCCTGAGTTTCCAAAGCTCCAAAACTTGCCTTTAAAGCTTAAAACTTGCAATGTGGGTTTAAAACTCAAGAAAGATGGAGGAGATCTAGTGAAAGAACACAAGATTTGAGGAGAGGGAGATCGGAAGCTTGTTGTGGCCGAAAATGGGAGAAAACCTCGCCCATTTCGGCTAAGGGTCCCTTTTATAGTGACTGGCCAGGCCACGTTCGGGGGCCGAAGGTGCCTCCGCATGCATGCAAGGTTCGGCGGCCGAACTTGGAGTTCGGCGGCCGAACCTGCATTTCCCTCACTCAAAACTTTCGGGCGCCTAAAGTCCCTCCGAAAGCATGCATGTTCGGCGGCCGAACCTCAAAGTTCGGCGGCCGAACCTGGGTTTTCCTCCAAAGATTTTTCATGCAAAAACTCATTTAATTCTTATTTAAAAACATGAAATACATGAAAACATTTCATAAAATCATGGTTTTACCCTTCTAGAGGTTTCCGACATCCGAGGTCCCACCGGACGGTAGGGATTCCGATACCGGAGTCTAGCCGGGTATTACACGTAGCAAGCCTAACATTCATCCTGTGAACCTGTTTAATCCCATACATGATCAACACATACATAAAAATTTTGAACTTTCCTTACATTCAGTCATTCTTTCATTTATTCACCAAACTCAACCTGTGCATGCACTATACATAAACATAGTCATAAACATTAACTCCTCTTTGGAGTCTCATCATTTCCCCACTGGGGTGACATAACATTAAGATCATGTATTAGAAAGGCATTAACATAATACTATGATCAAGCACAACTCTAAACTTTCATAAGCGTTATTGCATGACATTCTATATCATACTTTTACATGACTGTACTCCATAACATAACAACATTTATCATGTCCACTCTAGCTATTACATGACCATGACTTCAATACTCTAGCTGACCTCCTGGTCTACCCTGTACCTGCAAACCTGGGGGTTAAGGGAGAGGGGTGAGCTACTAGAGCCCAGTGAGCAGAATAGTAAAAACATATATTAACATTCATGCTTTCATGAAATGCCTCACATCACAGACAATTCACATCAAAAGTGAACCTGTTACCAAATAGTCCCAGCATCGTATCCGTGCCAGGCTGTAGAATGGGGTCCTGGTCTTCCTGTCATATCATAACATTACTTTCCATTGCCCCAGGGCCTCATCTGGCACCCGGTCTTCGCGTATCATACTGTGCCAGGCCGTAAAATGGGGTCCTGGTCTTTCTTCAGGGACTAATTGGATCATACAGCATTCACCCACATCCACAACAAAGAATGCAGTGCAACATATTCGTGGATTCTAATGCAACAACCTATTATATCACATGGCATTCGTGATGCATGAATCATGCTGAATCATTTATTATTTACTTTAAAATGGAAAGAGTTATTCCACTCACCTCTGGTTAGCTCAGACCAGACACTGGGGCAGCTGACTCACTGCTGGGGTCCTCGGTTCCTCAGGTCCGAACCTACACAGGTGGACTCAAATAAGGGACCAAACATCTATGAACATGACTCTAAAATACTCTCCAAAAACCCCCTAAAACACCTTAAAACATCCATAGAAAACATGCAAAGGAGGGCTGAACAGGGCACTTTCGGCGGCAGGTTCGGCGGCCGAAAGGCCCTCCAGAGCCGAAAGTCATGCACCTTCGGCGGCACTTTCGGCGGCCGAAGGTTCCCTCCAGAGACGAAACTCATGCATGTTCGGCAGCACCTTCGGCGGCCGAAAGCCCCTTCCAGAGCCGAAAGTCATCTTTCGGGGGCAGGGTTCGGCAGCCGATTCATGCTACCACAGGCAGGTTCGGCGGCCGAAAGAACCTTCGGCTGTTGAACCTAGTTTCTCCCAAAAGGGCAGAAACTCAGCTCAACATGCATAAACGCCTCCCAACTCATTCAATCATGCATTTTCCTATTCTACAACATGCAAACTCAAGCATACAAGCTCCTAGGGGCTTCAAACTATCCTAAACCCCATCTACAACACATCCAACATGAATATCCAACATACATTGCTCATAAACACACATTTAACCAAAAACTCAACATAAACTTACACATGCATTTCTACCCCAAGAAACTTCATAAAACTTACTTAAAACATGAAAGGAACTATGGATCTACTCTTACCTCTTGTAGAACGAGAGGAGAGACGATCCGACTCGGAGATGGGAGAGATCCGCTCTTTGGTCTCCAAGTTCCAAAACTTGCTCTTTTTGCTCAAATCTCTTCAAATCAACATAAAGCTTGTTAAAACATGAAAGATCGGAGGAAAAACATAAAAAACGAACCAAAGGAGAGCGTGAACTCACCGTGGCCGAAAATGGGGAGAAAACTCGCCCATTTCGGCCATGGAGCTCTTTTATAGGGCTGGCAGACCACCTTTCGGCAGCCGAACGTGCCCCAACATCTCATGCAAGTTCGGCGGCCGAACATGAGGTTCGGCGGCCGAACCTTTTGAGACTTTCGGAAGCCTAACATGCCCCCCTAAACCATACCACGTTCGGCGGCCGAACCTGGAAATGCCTCCTTGGTCATTTTCATACAAAACTCAATTTCCTTTTCACTTAAAAACATCAAATACACTAAAACATTTTATAAAAACATGATGTTACCCTTCTAGAGGTTTTCGACATCCGAGATTCCACCGGACGGTAGGAATTTCGATACCGGAGTCTAGCCGGGTATTACATTCTCCCCCCCTTAAGAACATTCGTCCCCGAATGTTCACCAAACAACACATGCATAGCATAAAACATAAACATTCATACAAAGCATAAAACATCAACCTATAAATCTAACACATAACGCTCACCTTAAAAGAGATGAGGATATTGCTGGAGCATGGACTCCCGTGTCTCCCAGGTACACACTTCGATGATGTGGTGATTCCAAAGGACTTTCACCATTGGGATTTTCTTGTTCCTTAGCTTCCTGATCTGGGTGTCTAGGATCTGTACCGGCTGCTCAACATAGGTGAGATCCTCTTGGATCTCCATATTAGGCTCACTAGGAACCTTGCCCGGATCTGACACGAACTTTCTTAACATGGAAACATGGAAAACCGGATGGATTCTCTCCATTGAAGCAGGCAAGTCCAGCTTGTACGATACATTCCCAATCCTTTGCAAGACTTCAAAGGGTCCGATGTACCGTGGAGCTAGCTTACCTTTCTTCCCGAACCGAATCACCCCTTTCATTGGAGACACCTTGAGCAATACCAAATCCCCCTCCTGAAACTCTACTTGCCTTCTGCGGATGTCTGCATAACTCTTCTGTCTGCTTGCAGCAGTCTTGATCCTTTCTCTGATTATGGGCACCACTCTGCTGGTGATCTCTACTAGCTTAGGCCCTACCAAGGCCTTTTCTCCTACTTCTTCCCAACAGACAGGCGACCTGCACTTCCTTCCATACAAAACTTCATATGGGGCCATCCCTATGCTGGCATGATGGCTGTTATTGTAGGCAAACTCTACTAAAGGTAGATGCTGCCTCCAAGAACCGCCAAAATCCAACACACACATTCTGAGCATATCCTCTATCGTCTGGATGGTCCTCTCTGACTGTCCGTCCATTTGTGGATGGAAAGCAGTGCTAAAATCCAACCTGGTACCCATAGCGTTCTGCAGACTCCGCCAAAACCTGGAGGTGAATTGGGGCCCTTGATCAGACACTATTGAAACAGGAACCCCATGCAGCCTGACGACCTCATCAATATACACCTGCGCTAACTTATCCACAGAGTAGCCACTCGTGACAGGGATGAAGTGAGCAGATTTGGTCAGTCTGTCCATAATCACCCATATGGAGTCCAATCTGTTGGACGTTGCCGGTAACCCCACCACGAAGTCCATAGCTATATTATCCCATTTCCACTCTGGAATAGGTAGTGGGTTAAGCATTCCAGCCGGCTTCTGATGTTCAAGCTTCACCCTCTGACAGACTTCGCAGGCTGACACAAACTGTGCCACTTCTCTTTTCATAGCTGGCCACCAATAAACCTTCTTCAGATCTTGATACATCTTGGTGGCTCCAGGGTGAACACTGTATCTGGCATTATGAGCCTCTCTCATAATGTCTCCCTTCAGTCCTACGTCATCTGGTACACACAATCTGCTCCCATAGCGGAGGATCCCTTTGCTGTCGAATCTGAACTCACTATCTTTGCCTGACTGAACAGTCCTAGCAATCTTCACTAACTCTGGGTCCTCATGCTGTTTCTGAGCCACCTGCTCCAGAAACACGCGTGCCACTCTCATCTGGGCAACTAAAGCACCTGTACCAGACAACTCCAACTGTAGACCTTCATTCATGAGCTCGAAGAACTCCCTTACTACTGGCCTCCTCTCTGTTGAAATATGGGACAAATTGCCAAGTGATTTCCGGCTTAAGGCGTCTGCCACAACATTCGCCTTACCCGGATGGTACTGGATTTTGCAATCATAGTCACTGAGCAGTTCTACCCATCTTCTCTGCCTCAAATTCAAATCTCTCTGACTCAGGATGTACTGTAAGCTTTTATGATCTGTGAAGATCTCACATTTTACCCCATAAAGGTAGTGCCTCCATATCTTGAGTGCAAAGATTACCGCTGTCATCTCTAGGTCATGTGTAGGGTAATTCAACTCGTGTTTCTTTAGCTGCCTAGAAGCATAAGCAATCACCCTTTCATTCTACATCAGCACACAACCCAGTCCCACACGGGATGCATCACAATAGACTGAGAAGTCTTCATTACTAGATGGCAGAGCTAACACTGGTGCTGAAGTCAACCTCTTCTTTAGCTCCTCAAAGCTCTCCTCACACTGGTCGGTCCATGCAAACCTCTGGTTCTTCTTAGTCAGTCTGGTCATGGGAGCTGCAATTTTAGAGAAATCCTGAACGAACCTCCTGTAGTAACCTGCCAAACCCAAGAAGCTCTTGATCTCTGTCACAGTAGTGGGTCTAGGCCAGTTTGCTACAGCTTCCACTTTCTTGGGGTCTAACTCGATTCCATTTTCTGACACCACATACCCCAAGAATGAGATGCTCCTCAGCCAGAACTCACACTTGGAGAACTTGGCATACAAGCCATGTTCTCTCAAGGTCTGCAAAACCAACCTCAGATGATGGGCATGCTCCTCTGCATTCCTGGAATACACTAAGATATCATCTATAAAGACAATAACAAAGTGATCCAGGTATTGACTAAACACTCTGTTCATGAGATCCATGAATGCTGCAGGGACATTGGTTAACCCGAACGGCATCACAAGGAACTCATAATGCCCATATCTGGTCCTGAAGGCTATCTTCGACACATCCTCTTCTCTTATCCTTAGCTGATGGTACCCCGATCTCAGATCTATTTTGGAGAAACAACCTGCTCCGAATAGCTGGTCGAATAGATCGTCGATCCTCGGCAACGGGTACTTATTCTTGGTAGTGACCTTGTTCAACTGCCTGTAGTCGATACAAAGTCTGAGGGATCTATCTTTCTTTTTCACAAATAGCACTGGAGCACTCCAAGGCGAGGTACTCGGTCGGATGAATTCTCTATCTACCAGCTCTTGCAACTGTTCTTTTAACTCTTTCAATTCTGCTGGTGCCATCCTGTAGGGAGGGATAGAGATCGGTCTGGTTCCAGGCATCAATTCTATCTCGAACTCTATCTCCCTAGCAGGTGGTAAACCTGGCAGCTCGTCTGGGAAAACGTCTAAGAACTCACTGACCACGGGCACTGAGGCGGGCTCTCTAACATGACTATCCAGCTCCCTCACATGAGCCAGAAAACCCTGACAACCCCTCCTGAGTAGCCTACGAGCCTGAAGGGCTGATATCAAACCTCTAGGTGTACTCCTCCTGTCTCCTCTAAAGACAACCTCTGACCCATCCTGACATCTGAACCTGACTACCTTGTCTCTGCAATCCAAGGTAGCACCATGGGTAGATAGCCAATCCATCCCTAGAATGATGTCAAAATCTATCAAATCTAGAACCACAAGGTCGGCGGACAGGCATCTTCCCTCTATAAAAACTGGACTGTACTGGCAGACTGACTCTGCCACTGACGGGTCACACTTGGGTCCACTGACCCATAGAGGACACTCTAACCCAGAGACCATCAATCCCAATCTCTCGACGGCCCTCGGAGCAATGAAAGAATAAGATGCACCAGGGTCCAATAATGCATACACATCTGAACAACCAATGATGAGATTACGTGACACCACGGTGTTGGATGTGTTTGCCTCCTGCTGAGTCATGGTGAAGATCCGTGCTGGAGCTGACGGACCCTCACCCCTGAAACCCGCTGAAGAAGAGGCTGCCCCTCTTCCTCTGCCTCTGCCACTAGCCTGAGTCGCGGCTGGAGCTGCTGGCTGTGCCACATTGCCTGAAGCTGTCTGCTGAGACTGTGCCCCAAAGGCTGCCTTAGGACACTCCCGAGCCATGTGGCCCTCTTGCCCACATCTGAAACAGGCTGCCGTCCCAGCCCGGCAGACTCCCTTGTGTGGCTTACCACACCTTGCACATACTGCATTATCTGCACCAGAGCTTGAGCCACTACCTAATCCCAGACCTGACTTAATCTTGCTCCAGAACTTGTTCTTCTTAGACTTGGCCTTACCCCATCTCTTACTGCCTGAACTGAGAGAAGAAGAGTCTAACTTTCCCCCACCTGGGGTCTTGGAACCAGAAGGCTATGCCACTGACAGCTTGACTTTCCCTTCGATGATAGCACTAGCCTCCATCCTCCGAGCCATATCCACTATGGCATGGAAACTCTCCCTCTCTGCTGACTGAATCAAGGAGGAATACCTGGAATGGAGCCTCATCATATATGTAATACCCGGCTAGACTCCGGTATCGGAATTCCTACCGTCCGGTGGAATCTCGGATGTCGGAAAACCTCTAGAAGGGTAAAAGCATGTTTTCATGAAATGTTTTCATGTTTTAATGATTTTAAATACGATTTTTAAAAGAGTTTTTGCATGAAAAGTCTTTGGAGGAAAACTCAGGTTCGGCCGCCGAAAGTCAAGTTCGGCCGCCGAACATGCATGCGTTTTGGAGGCACGTTAGGCTCCCGAAAGCATGAGTGAGGGAAGTCCAGGTTCGGCCGCCGAAAGTCAAGTTCGGCCGCCGAACATTTCATGGATTCGGAGGCACATTCGGCCCCCGAATGTGGCCTGGCCAGCCACCTATAAAAGGGGCACTTAGCCGAAATGGGCAAGCTTTCTCCCATTTCCGGCCACAGCAAGCTTCCGACCTTCCCTTTGCAAATCTTGTGTTTTTCTTCCAAATCTCTTCCATTTTTCTTGAGTTTTAAACTCACATTGCAAGTTTTGAGCATTTAAACCAAGTTTTGGAGCTTGGGAGACTCAGGAGCCCATTTGCTTGGATCTCCGAGTTTAGGTCGTCTCTCTCTCGATCTTCAAGAGGTAAGAGCCGATCTTGAGCTCAATGTATGTTTTTAACAAGTTTTAAGTAGATTTATGGGGTAGAAATGCATGTTAGGGTTATTTGAATATTTGGGTTTATGTTATGATTTTGAACAATGTATGTTGGTTTTTGTGTGTTTGAAGTGTTGTAGTTGGGGTATATGCTAGTTTGAGACCCCTAGGTGTAATGTATGATATGTATGCATGTTTTAGAACTAGTTTTTGCATGATTTGAGCTTGGGAGGCGAAATGTGCATAGAGGAACTGAGTTTCTGCCCTTCGGGAGAAGCTCAGGTTCGGCCGCCGAAGTGACTTTCGGCCGCCGAACCCCCTTTGTGGAGGCAGCATTCGGCTGCCGAAGTTGCCCCCGAAAAGAGACTTTCGTCTCTGTCTGGGACTTTCGGCCGCCGAAGGTGCCGCCGAAAGTGCCTGACTTTCGGATCTGTCCAGGACTTTCAGCCGCCGAAGGTGCCGCCGAAAGTGCCCTGTTCAGCCATTTCATGCATATTTCTATGTGATGTTTTCATGATGTTTTAGGGGGTTTTTGGGGAGTCTATTAGAGTTATGTTCATCATGTTAGGTCCCTCATTTGAGTCCACCTGTGTAGGTTCGGACCCGAGGAACCGAGGACCTCAGCAGTGAGATAGCTGCTTCAGAGTCTGTAGAGCTTTAGCCAGAGGTGAGTGGAATAACTCTTATGCTTTTAAATAAATAAATCAGTTTTAGCATGATTCACGCATCATGAATGCCATGAGATAATAGGGTGTTGCATTAGACTCACGAATATGTTGCATTGCATATTATGTTTGATGATGTGGATGGATGTTGAATGATCCATTAGTCCCCCTATGCTATGATGATGATGATACGGTACGGAAGACCAGTGAGGCCCATTCTACGCCCCTGGCACTATGTAAGAGAAAGACCAGTGAGGCCCATTCTACGCCCCTGGCACAGTTGGACCATGTTATGTTATGTTATGTAAGAGAAAGACCAGTGAGGCCCATTCTACGCCCCTGGCACAGTTGGACCATGTTATGTTATGTTATGTAAGAGAAAGACCAGTGAGGCCCATTCTACGCCCCTGGCACAGTTGGTCCATGTAGGGGACTATTGGTGACAAATTCATCCTTGATGTGATTAGCTGTGGTGTGATGCATTTCATGTTATCATATGTTTTAAATGTTTTACTATTCTGCTCACTGGGCTTTATAGCTCACCCCTCTCCCCTAACCCCAGATGTGCAGGTGCAGGGTACATCAGGAGGTTAGCCAGAGTATGGAAGATATGTTTATGTAATAGTTAGACTGTGGACATGACAATTGTATTATGATGTAATGTAAAAAGTGTTTTAAGTTATGTTATGTAATTTGAATATTGAGGATAGAGTTGTGCTTGACCAATACAGATTGTTAATCCCACTTGTATGTACATGGTCTTTATGATATGAGATATGAGGTTATGTTTCAGCCAAGCTTATGTATGATGAGATACCCCATTGGAGCATTTTGATGAGGGCTCCAGTGGAGGTTTATGTTATGTTTATGCTTATGTACAGGTTGAGCTTGGTTGTTATATGAGTATTGTTGATCATGTATGGGATTAAACAGGATTACAGGTTATGTTAGGCTTGCTACGGGTCCCGGCGGCCTTACGCCGATCTGGATCCTAGCGCCGGTAGCGGTCTGGATTTCCGGGCTGTTACAGAGTGGTATCAGAGCCCTAGGTTCATATGGTCGGACCTAGAGTGTCGGGCTCATAGATGTTATAGCAGGTCAAGCACAATAGGAAAGGTCATGTCCACTAGGATAGGATGTGGAGTCCTGTCTTACATGATGATGTGATATGCCATGATTATATGCATGTGCATAAATGATATGTTATGTATGCTATGTATGTGCTGAGGGTTCATGTGTGCCCACATGAACCATATGATGCTGATGTTTATGTGATGTGTACTGTTTTCCAGAAAGCAGGATGAGAGGAACTCGTCGATCAGCAAGATTGACTGGAGTACCACCTGAGGATGAGGGCATGAGCGCCCGTCCTCCAGCATTGCCTAGGGCAATGTCTAGCAGGTCCAACAGGGACCGAGCAGTGAGAGACCCTAGAAGGTCTTTAGATCTGGGAAGAAGCAGATCAGTACGAGGAACAGTTCAAGGTGGTATGTCAGAAGATGTGGGAGATGACATGGATGTGGACCAGAGGAGGGATGGCAGTTTGGGGATGAGTATGTCAGAGGAAGGCATGGGAGAGTCCCAAGGAGGCACTCAGGCCTCGGGTTTTGTTCAGCCACCTCATTACCCACCTTTCTCACAGAATCCCGGGTATTCGATGGGAGGTACATCGGATTACCCTAGTTTTAGCCCTTACCCCACACAGATGCCATACCCACCATATTACCCACCATACCCACAGTACCCTATGTATCCACCACCACCCTACCATCCAAATCCAGCAAACCCTACCACAGAAAATGTTGCACCTCCTCCACCACCAGCAGCACCTACTGTCCCAGAAACCCAAATACCTCAACCTAGCTCATCTGGAGGGAGCAAGGTCAGAATGACTGATTATATGAAGTTGGGTGCTCCCCAGTTTGAAACCGGTGATGACCCGTTTGTGTACCTTGAGAGGGTCAAGGCGATAACAGATGAGATAGGGGCGGATGACAGTAGAGCCATTCAGATGGCTGGGTTCACACTAAAATGCAAGAAGGCCCGTGAGTGGTTCAAGGGCTATGTGAAACCGAGGGTGGATAGTCTATCATGGGAGGAGTTTGCTAATGAATTTGCAGGATGGGCTTTCCCTGATAGTTCAAGGGAATTGAAGATGATAGAATTCGAGCAGTTGAGACAAACTGATGACATGAGTGTAGACGAATATACTGACAGGTTTATGGAGTTGCTGCCATTTGCTGGGCAGGATCTTAGTACAGACCAGAAGAAGTCAAGGAGGTATATCATGAAGCTCCATTCCAGGTATTCCTCCTTGATACAGTCAGCAGATAGAGAGAGTTTTCATGCCATAGTCGACATGGCTAGGAGGATGGAGGCTAGTGCTATCATTGAGGGAAAAGTCAAACAGTCAGCAGCACAGCCTTCTGGTTCCAAAACCCCAGGTAAGGGAAAAGTGGATCCTTCTTCCTTAAGCTCAGGCAGTAAGAGGTGGAGCAGTACCACCAAGAAGTTTAAGAAGAACAAGTTCTGGAACAAGATCAAGTCAGGTCTGGGATTAGGAAGTGGCTCGAGCTCAGGTGCAGAGAATGCAGTATGCAAGAAATGTGGGAGACCACACAGAGGAGTATGTCTGGTTGGGACATCAGCCTGCTTCAGATGTGGGCAGGAGGGACACATGGCACGGGAGTGTCCTGGAGCAGCTTTTGTGGCACAGTCTCAGCAGACAGCTTCTGGTAGTGTGGCTCAGCCAGTAGCTCCAGCCATGACACAGGCCAGTGGCAGAGGCAGAGGGAGAGGGTCAGCCTCTTCTTCAGCAGGGTTCAGAGGTGAGGGTCCGTCAGCTCCAGCAAGGATCTTCACCATGACACAGCAGGAGGCAGATGCATCTAACACCGTGGTGGCAGGTAATTTAGTCATTGGGTGTTCTGATGTGTATGCATTAATGGACCCTGGTGCATCCCATTCTTTTATTGCTCCGAGGGCCGTAGAGAGGTTGGGATTAATGGTCTCTGAGTTAGAGTGTCCTCTCTGGGTCAGTGGACCCAAGTGTGATCCATCAGTGGCAGAGTCAGTCTGTCAGTGTAGTCCAGTTTTTGTTGAGGGGAGATGCATGTCCGCCGACCTTGTGGTTCTAGAGTTGACAGATTTTGACGTCATTCTAGGGATGGACTGGTTATCTACCCATGGCGCTACCTTGGACTGCAGGGACAAGGTAGTCAGGTTCAGAGGTCAGGATGGATCAGAGGTCGTCTTCAGAGGAGACAGGAGGGGTACACCTAGAGGTTTGATCTCATCTCTTCAGGCTCGTAGGTTGCTTAGGAGGGGATGTCAGGGGTACTTAGCTCATGTGAGAGAGCTAAACAGTCAGATTAGAGAGCCTGCCGCAGTGCCAGTGGTCAATGAGTTTTTAGATGTGTTCCCAGACGAGTTGCCAGGTTTACCACCTGTTAGGGAGATAGAGTTCGAGATTGAATTGATGCCTGGAACTAGACCGATCTCTATCCCTCCCTACAGGATGGCCCCAGCCGAGTTAAAGGAATTGAAAGAACAGTTGCAAGAATTGGTAGACAAGGGCTTCATCCGACCGAGTACCTCACCTTGGGGTGCTCCAGTACTGTTTGTGAGAAAGAAGGATGGATCCCTTAGACTTTGTATCGACTACAGGCAGTTGAACAAAGTCACTACCAAGAACAAGTACCCATTGCCAAGGATCGACGATCTATTCGACCAGCTAGCAGGAGCGGGTTGTTTCTCCAAAATAGATCTGAGATCTGGGTATCATCAGTTGAGGATCAGAGAAGAGGATGTGCCAAAGACGGCTTTCAGGACCAGATATGGGCATTTTGAGTTCCTTGTGATGCCGTTCGGGCTGACTAACGCCCCTGCAGCATTCATGGATCTCATGAACAGAGTGTTTAGACAGTACCTGGATCACTTTGTTATTGTCTTCATAGATGATATCTTAGTGTATTCCAGGAATGCAGAGGAGCATGCCCATCATCTGAGGATAGTTCTGCAGACCTTGAGGGAACATGGCTTGTATGCCAAGTTCTCCAAGTGTGAGTTCTGGTTGAGGAGCATTTCGTTCTTGGGGCATGTAGTGTCAGAAAACGGAATTGAAGTAGACCCCAAGAAGGTAGAGGCTGTGACTAACTGGCCTAGACCCACCTCAGTGACAGAGATCAGAAGTTTCTTGGGTTTGGCTGGTTATTACAGGAGGTTCGTTCAGGACTTCTCAAAGATTGCAGCTCCTCTAACCAGATTGACCAGAAAGAACCAGAGGTTCGTATGGACCGATCAGTGTGAAGAAAGTTTTGAGGAGCTCAAGAAGAGGTTAACCTCAGCACCAGTGTTAGCTCTGCCGACTAGTAATGAGGACTTCACAGTATTCTGTGATGCATCCAGAGTAGGCTTGGGTTGTGTGTTGATGCAGAATGGCAGGGTGATCGCTTACGCCTCTAGACAACTGAAGAGGCATGAGTTGAATTACCCCACACACGATCTTGAGATGGCAGCAGTCATCTTTGCACTCAAGATGTGGAGGCATTACCTCTATGGGGTAAAATGTGAGATCTTCACAGATCATAAGAGCCTGCAGCACATCTTGAGTCAGAGAGATTTGAATTTGCGACAGAGAAGATGGGTAGAACTGCTCAGTGACTATGATTGCAAGATCCAGTACCATCCGGGTAAGGCGAATGTCGTGGCAGACGCCCTAAGCCGGAAGTCACTAGGCAGTCTATCCCACATCATGGCAGAAAGGAGACCAGTGGTGAAGGAGTTGTACAAGCTCATTGAGGAAGGTCTACAGTTGGAGTTGTCTGGTACAGGTGCTTTAATAGCCCAGATGAGAGTGACACCTGTGTTTCTGGAGCAGGTGGCTCAGAAACAGCACGAGGACCCAGCGTTAGTAAAGATTGCCAGGACTGTTCAGTCAGGCAAGAGTGAAGAGTTCAGATTTGATGATAAGGGGATCCTCCGCTATGGGAACAGACTATGTGTACCAGATGACGTGGGATTGAAAGGAGACATTATGAGAGAGGCTCATAATGCGAGATACAGCGTTCACCCCGGAGCCACCAAAATGTATCAGGATCTGAAGAGAGTATATTGGTGGCCAGCTATGAAGAGGGAAGTGGCACAGTTTGTGTCAGCCTGCGAGGTATGTCAGAGGGTGAAGCTGGAACATCAGAAGCCGGCTGGAATGCTTAACCCGCTACCTATTCCAGAGTGGAAATGGGAGAATATAGCTATGGACTTCGTAGTGGGGTTACCGGCGACGTCCAACAGATTGGACTCCATATGGGTGATTGTGGACAGACTCACCAAATCTGCTCACTTCATCCCTGTCAGGAGTGGCTATTCTGTGGACAAGTTGGCGCAGGTGTACGTTGATGAGATAGTCAGACTGCATGGGGTTCCTGTTTCAATAGTGTCAGATAGAGGGCCCCAGTTCACCTCCAGGTTTTGGCGGAGTCTGCAGAGTGCTATGGGTACCAGGTTGGATTTCAGTACTGCCTTCCATCCCCAGACTGATGGACAGTCAGAGAGGACCATCCAGACAATAGAAGATATGCTCAGAATGTGTGTGCTAGATTTTGGCGGTTCTTGGAGGCAACATCTACCTTTGGTGGAGTTTGCTTACAATAACAGTCATCATGCTAGCATAGGGATGGCTCCATATGAAGCTTTGTATGGGAGGAAGTGCAGATCACCTGTCTGTTGGGAAGAAGTTGGAGAGAGGTCCTTAGCAGGACCTGAGCTTGTTGAGATCACCAGCAGGGTGGTACCCATTATCAGAGAAAGGATCAAGACTGCTATGAGTAGGCAGAAGAGTTATGCAGACATTCGCAGAAGACTAGTAGAGTTTCAGGAGGGGGATCTGGTATTGCTTAAGGTGTCTCCTATGAAAGGAGTGGTTCGGTTCGGGAAGAAAGGTAAGCTGGCTCCACGATACATCGGACCCTTTGAAGTCCTGCAAAGGATTGGGAATGTGTCGTACAAGCTGGACTTGCCTGCTTCAATGGAAAGAATCCATCCGGTTTTCCATGTTTCCATGTTAAGAAAGTTCGTGTCAGATCCGGGTAAGGTTCTCAGTGAGCCTGATGTGGAGATCCAAGAGGATCTCACCTATGTCGAACAGCCAGTACGGATCCTAGACACCCAGATCAGAAAGTTGAGAAACAAGGAAATCCCAATGGTGAAAGTCCTTTGGAACCACCACAATATGGAAGAATGCACTTGGGAGACACGGGAGTCTATGCTCCAGCAGTACCCTCATCTCTTTTAAGGTTAGATCTCTATGTGCTTGTGTGTTATGTATGTATGATATGTTGTATGCTATGCATGTGTTAGTTGAGGAACATTCGGGGACGAATGTTCTTAAGGGGGGGAGAATGTAATACCCGGCTAGACTCCGGTATCGGAATTCCTACCGTCCGGTGGAATCTCGGATGTCGGAAAACCTCTAGAAGGGTAAAAGCATGTTTTCATGAAATGTTTTCATGTTTTAATGATTTTAAATACGATTTTTAAAAGAGTTTTTGCATGAAAAGTCTTTGGAGGAAAACTCAGGTTCGGCCGCCGAAAGTCAAGTTCGGCCGCCGAACATGCATGCGTTTTGGAGGCACGTTAGGCCCCCGAAAGCATGAGTGAGGGAAGTCCAGGTTCGGCCGCCGAAAGTCAAGTTCGGCCGCCGAACATTGCATGGATTCGGAGGCACATTCGGCCCCCGAACGTGGCCTGGCCAGCCACCTATAAAAGGGGCACTTAGCCGAAATGGGCAAGCTTTCTCCCATTTCCGGCCACAGCAAGCTTCCGACCTTCCCTTTGCAAATCTTGTGTTTTTCTTCCAAATCTCTTCCATTTTTCTTGAGTTTTAAACTCACATTGCAAGTTTTGAGCATTTAAACCAAGTTTTGGAGCTTGGGAGACTCAGGAGCCCATTTGCTTGGATCTCCGAGTTTAGGTCGTCTCTCTCTCGATCTTCAAGAGGTAAGAGCCGATCTTGAGCTCAATGTATGTTTTTAACAAGTTTTAAGTAGATTTATGGGGTAGAAATGCATGTTAGGGTTATTTGAATATTTGGGTTTATGTTATGATTTTGAACAATGTATGTTGGTTTTTGTGTGTTTGAAGTGTTGTAGTTGGGGTATATGCTAGTTTGAGACCCCTAGGTGTAATGTATGATATGTATGCATGTTTTAGAACTAGTTTTTGCATGATTTGAGCTTGGGAGGCGAAATGTGCATAGAGGAACTGAGTTTCTGCCCTTCGGGAGAAGCTCAGGTTCGGCCGCCGAAGTGACTTTCGGCCGCCGAACCCCCTTTGTGGAGGCAGCATTCGGCTGCCGAAGTTGCCCCCGAAAAGAGACTTTCGTCTCTGTCTGGGACTTTCGGCCGCCGAAGGTGCCGCCGAAAGTGCCTGACTTTCGGATCTGTCCAGGACTTTCGGCCGCCGAAGGTGCCGCCGAAAGTGCCCTGTTCAGCCATTTCATGCATATTTCTATGTGATGTTTTCATGATGTTTTAGGGGGTTTTTGGGGAGTCTATTAGAGTTATGTTCATCATGTTAGGTCCCTCATTTGAGTCCACCTGTGTAGGTTCGGACCCGAGGAACCGAGGACCTCAGCAGTGAGATAGCTGCTTCAGAGTCTGTAGAGCTTCAGCCAGAGGTGAGTGGAATAACTCTTATGCTTTTAAATAAATAAATCAGTTTTAGCATGATTCACGCATCATGAATGCCATGAGATAATAGGGTGTTGCATTAGACTCACGAATATGTTGCATTGCATATTATGTTTGATGATGTGGATGGATGTTGAATGATCCATTAGTCCCCCTATGCTATGATGATGATGATACGGTACGGAAGACCAGTGAGGCCCATTCTACGCCCCTGGCACTATGTAAGAGAAAGACCAGTGAGGCCCATTCTACGCCCCTGGCACAGTTGGACCATGTTATGTTATGTTATGTAAGAGAAAGACCAGTGAGGCCCATTCTACGCCCCTGGCACAGTTGGTCCATGTAGGGGACTATTGGTGACAAATTCATCCTTGATGTGATTAGCTGTGGTGTGATGCATTTCATGTTATCATATGTTTTAAATGTTTTACTATTCTGCTCACTGGGCTTTGTAGCTCACCCCTCTCCCCTAACCCCAGATGTGCAGATGCAGGGTAGATCAGGAGGTTAGCCAGAGTATCGAAGATATGTTTATGTAATAGTTAGACTGTGGACATGACAATTGTATTATGATGTAATGTAAAAAGTGTTTTAAGTTATGTTATGTAATTTGAATATTGAGGATAGAGTTGTGCTTGACCAATACAGATTGTTAATCCCACTTGTATGTACATGGTCTTTATGATATGAGATATGAGGTTATGTTTCAGCCAAGCTTATGTATGATGAGATACCCCATTGGAGCATTTTGATGAGGGCTCCAGTGGAGGTTTATGTTATGTTTATGCTTATGTACAGGTTGAGCTTGGTTGTTATATGAGTATTGTTGATCATGTATGGGATTAAACAGGATTACAGGTTATGTTAGGCTTGCTACGGTTCCTGGCGGCCTTACGCCGATTTGGATCCTAGCGCCGGTAGCGGTCCGGATTTCCGGGCTGTTACAATATACCTCCTTGACTTCCTCTGATCTGTGTCCAAATTCTGTCCAGCATACTGACAGAGCGCATTTTAGGCCATATTATCATGATCTTAATGATGTTTATTTGCACAGTTTCTGCCTAATTTGGTTGTTTTGTTCATGTTCTACATAAACTAGGTGTGAAAAGACATTCTGGAGAAAATGTGGTTAAAACTGCCAAAAAGTGCCAAATATGGAAAGTTCTAGAAAAGGAAAGTTTTCATATATGGAAAGTTCCAAATAAGGAAAGTTTCATATATGGAAAGTGCCAAACAAGGAAAGAGTCAAAGAGCGCAGCCAGCAAACTGTCCGAAATTCGAACTGCAGAATCCTTCCTGCCTTGTTTAGAACGTGTGCCAAGAAAGGAAAGTCTTCAAATAAGGCAAGTTTTCAGAAAAGGAAAGTCTTCAAATGAGGAAAGTGCAGAGGCAAAAGCAAATAAGGAAAGCTCGGTCAGAGGATTATTTAAAATTCAAATCGCAGATATTTCTTTCCTTATTCAAAGATGTGCACATACTGCAGCAGTCATATCTTCCAATTTAGGCAGCGAGATCTCATGAAGGCACACTTGCCTCTTCTGCGTTCAACGTTTAAAATTCAAACGAAGGCTCCACCTAAAAAGGAAAGACTTGGCAGATCCACTTTCCCTTCTGCATTCAATGACTGCGCACCACTTGCCTCTTGCAACACAATCTGCGCGCCACTCCCTATTCAGGAAGGAGATCTCTATGCACTTGGCCTTCATACAGTCCAGATTCATAATTCAATAGAGGATCCATCTAAATAGGAAGTTTGGACAGCAAATATTTCCTATACAGTGCTGTCCGCGCGCCTACCTCTTCTGCAAAGCCTGATCCGCGCGCCTCCTTCCCTTTCAGTGCTATCCGCGCGCATGCCTCTCTCCTGCAGAGCAAGCCACGACTTTTCTTCCTCTATTGGCATCCTTGGATCGCTCTTCCTTCCTTTTCAGACACAAGGTACGCTCCTTTCCTATTCTGAAAGCCATCTGCGCGCACCTGCCTTCTGAAGTGCATGCACTACGATTCTTTCCTCTTCTGCAACAACTTGGGCAGCAACTTGGGCAGCCTCTACACTAATAAGGAAGACCTAGGCAGCATCAAAACTCTATAAAAAGGTACTCTCTTTGGCAGCCACGAATTTGGACACTTTCAGACTCATCTTCTCCTTCTCCATCCGGATCAAGCAAGGCCGCGCCTCCACCACCTTCGGCTTCTTCTTTTCTTCTTCTACCTTTCTTTATGGTTTTTGTTTCAGCCATGAGTGGCTGAAACCTTTCATTCTAGTTGAAGATCAAGTGAAGCTTTAGTTGTATTGTGGATTGAGAGACTTGGACATTCATTGTTTTACCTTTTGTTATTCAGTATTCTTGTGATTTCATGCTTAAGGATATTATTGCTTTGTTATTTAAGATCTCCATTGATTTTTGTTGCAAAGTGATATATTGTTGTTTTGAATGATTTTAAGTCCGTATTTGCTTGAATCGTTTAAACATAAGAACACTTGGTGCACAACCAAGGAAATTGCATGATCTAGTGTTGTCTCCATGCATGTGGGTGACTAGAATTGGTTCTCTCCATTACTTTATGCGATTGACTTTTGCAAAAGGCCTAAGGCTCAAAGACGTTCTTTGGCAATTGTTAATTAGTAATTGATTGGTGGACTTTCCCTAATTAATTTAATCTAAAAGAGAGACTATGGATGTGAGAAGCTTCTTCAATCTCCATGGCCAATTTATTGAATCAACAAAGGAACTTTTGAGTCAATGATCAATCCCATCAACTAAAGTGGATCTAAATCTTCAACTAGAGCTTTTACCATCATTGTTTTACCCTCAATTTACTTTCTGCTTACTTTTTAATTACTCTTTTCATTAGCTTAATCAAATCAATCTCAATACCCCCATTTTTACTTTACATGCACTTGCACTTTCTTTTCTTTTCTGCTCTCTTTAATTTGGTCTATTCAAGGAAGGTAAACGAGTATCAATTCCCTGTGGATACGATCCTCTTACCACTGTCTGCAATTTTAATATTGTTGGTAGTTAAACAGGTTATTTATTTTGACCGGCTTCGACAACCGTTCTGTCACATACGGCAACAGCTCCAAGAATCTATCTATATACTCATCCACGCTCATCTCATCTGTTTGCCTCAACTGCTCAAACTCAATCATTTTCAGCTCCCTGGACTGTCAGGGAAAGCCCATCCTGCAAACTCATTTGCAAACTCCTCCCATGATAGGCTGTCCAACCTCGGGTTCACATAGTTCTTAAACCACTCTCAGGCCTTCTTGCATTTTAGTGTGAACCCAGCCATCTGAATGGCTCTACTGTCATCATCTCCTATCTCATCTGTAATTGTCTTAACCCTCTCAAGGTATACAAACGGGTCATCACCGGTTTCAAACTAGGGAGCACCCAGCTTCATGTAGTCGGTCATCTTGACCTTGCTCCCACCAGATGAGCTAGGCTTAGGCATTTGGATTTCTGGGACAGTAGGTGCTGCTGGTGGTGGAGGAGGTGCAGCATCCCCTGGGGTAGGGTTTGTTGTACCTGGATAGAAAGATGGGGGTGGGTACATGGGGTACTGTGGGTACGGTGGGTAGAAAGGTGGGTATGGCATCTGAGAGTGATAAGGGTTAAAACTGGGGTAATCTGATGTGCCTCCCATCGAATACCCGGGATTATATGAAAAGGGTGGGTAGTAAGGTGGCTGAACAAATCCCGAGGCCTGAGTGCCTCCTTGGGACTCTCCCATTCCCTCTTCCGACATACTTACTCCGAGGCTGCCATCCCTCCTCTGATCCACATCCATCTGATCCCCCACATCCTCTGATATATCCCCTTGCACTGTTCCCCTCACTGATCTGCTTCTACCCAGATCCAAAGACCTTCTAGGGTCTCTTACTGCTCTTTCTCTGCTGGACCTACTAGACATTGCCCTAGGCAATGCAGGAGGACGGGCATCAGTGCCCTCGTCCTGGGGTGGTACTCCAGTCAATCGTGCAGATCGACGAGTTCCTCTCATCCTGTTTACTGAAAAACAGCACACATCACATAAACATTAGCATCAAATGGTTCATGTGCAAACACATGAACCCGCATCACATACATAGCATATCATTAATGCACATGCATAAAATCATGGCATTTCACATTATCATTGAAGACAGGACTCTACATCCTATCTTAGTGGACATGATCTTCCTATTGTGCTTGACCTTCTATAACATCTATGAGCCCGACACTCTAGGTCCGACCATATGAACCTAGGGCTCTGATACCAATCTGTAACGACCCGAAAATCCGGTCCGCTACCGGCTCTAGGATACAAGTCGGCATAAGGCCGCCGGGATCCGTAGCAAGCCTAACATTCATCCTGTGAACCTATTTAATCCCACACATGATCAACACATACATAAAAATTTTGAACTTTCCTTATATTCAGTCATTCTTTCATTTATTCACCAAACTCAATCTGTGCATGCACTATACATAAACATAGTCATAAACATTAACTCCTCTTTGGAGTCTCATCATTGCCCCACTGGGGTGACATAACATGTATTGGGTTTGGTTTACAATAATCATCATTAAACATTAAGATCATGTATTAGAAAGGGATTAACATAATACTATGATCAAGCACAACTCTAAACTTTTATAAGCGTTATTGCATGACATTCTATATCATACTTTTACATGACTATACTCCATAACATAACAACATTTATCATGTCCACTCTAGCTATTACATGACCATGACTTCAATACTCTTGCTGACCTCCTGGTCTACCTTATACCTGCAAACCTGGAGGTTAAGGGAGAGGGGTGAGCTTCTAGAGCCCAGTGAGCAGAATAGTAAAAACATATATTAACATTCATGCTTTCATGAAATGCTTCACATCACAGACAATTCACATCAAGGGTGAACCTGTCACCAAATAGTCCCAGCATCGTATCCGTGCCAGGCCGTAGAATGGGGTCCTGGTCTTCCTGTCATATCATAACATTACTTACCATTGCCCCAGGGCCTCATCTGGCACCCGGTCTTCGCGTATCATACTGTGCCAGGCCGTAGAATGGTGTAACGACCCGAAAACCGATACCCTACCGTAACGGCCCGAACTGCCACCGGCGCTAGGATCCAGATCGGCTTAAGGCCACCGGGACCCGTAGCAAGCCAAACATACCTCCTATCACCTGGTCAAATCCCATACATGATCAAAACTTTAACATAAAAACTCAAACATCTGAAGTACAAACCGAACCTGACCTGTATGCGACATAACTGAAAACATAAAAGGACCCCTACTAGAGCCCTCATCAAAACTCTAGCTGGGTCTACATAGCATACATCAAGCCGGAGTCACATCCAAAGAACCAAACCTAACATGTGCATGCATCAAGCCATAACACAAGACCTCCACTAGGGTCCTCATCCATTACCATAGCGTGGTACACAACACATGCCACAAGATTAGTTCAAACATAACTCAACATCTAGCATAACATACATCATGTATTAAACAGGGACTAACCAAGTCTCAGGGCCAAGCACAGTACTAATCCATAAACATAACTTTACATTACATTCTCTTACAAAACATTATATCAATGTACAATACATGTCCACACTGAAAGTGCTAATCTAAAACTATTACATAAGCAAAACTTTTACTCTTGACGTCTTCCTGGCCTACCACTGACCTGCAAAACTGGGGTTAGGGGAGAGGGGTGAGCTAAAAAGCCCAGTGAGTAGAAACAAAGAAAACAGTTCATTAATTACATGCTTTCATGAAATGCGTCACAGCACAAACAAGTCATATCACGGATTGGACCCAACCCCAAAACATCCCTTCCAGTCTCAGTATGCCCGGCCCAGCCGGGTCTCACAACCTTCATATGCCTAGCCCGACCAGGTCTTACAACAACTGTATATGTATGCCTGGCCCGGCCAGGTCTCACAACATCTCTAGGGCTAGTGGAATTGTCCTTGGTCCAATCTCCATCAACAGTAAATAATGCAATGCTTCATATTCGTGTAACTAGTGCAATCAACCTATTACATATAAACATGATGCATGAACATGCTCTAGGCATTTGATTTCATAAAATAAAAGATTAAGTTAGTTCTACTCACCTCTGGCAGACGCTGGACCGACTCTGCAACTGCTAACGCTGATGGCCTCCTCGATCCCTCGGGTCCGATCCTACACAGGTGGACTCGAATGAGGTGCCAACACACTCTAAACAACTCATAAACAACTACCCAAAAACCCCCTAAAACATCACCCAAACATGCATAGAAAATAACCAAGAAATGGCTGGACAGGGCACTTTCGGCGGCACCTTCGGCGGCCGAACCCTTCCTCCAGAGACGAAACTCGGGCACTTTCGGCGGCACCTTCGGCGGCCGAAAGTCCCACTCCAGAGATGAAAGTCAGGCACTTTCGACGGCCGAATCCTTCCTTCGGCGGCCGAAAGTCTGCTTTCAAGCCAAAACTCAGCTTTCGGGGGCAAGGTTAGGCAGCCAAACCATGCATCCAAAGGCAGGTTCGGCGGCCGAAACCACCTTCGGCGGCCGAACCTGAGTTCTTCCCAGAGGGGCAGAACTCAGCTTCTCATGCATTCCAGCCTCCCAAACCTTCCAAACACCCCAAAACAAGCACCCAACTTTACCAAAACATGCATAAACCCTTAACCATGCACAAAGGAGTTTAAACAAGCTTAAACTCCAACAAAGAACATCAAAAAGTACTCATAGGTAGCTTATGACCCACATAGGCCAAAACCACCAAAACAACCCATAATCTCACTTGCTCTTCCCCAATCATGCATACACTCCCCCACAAGCATAAACTAGCTTAAAACTTCAACATATCATCACATAAACATATATAAACAGGCATAAGCATACATTGGGCATAAAACCCACATAAACCTAAACATGCATATCTACCCATTAAAACTCCATTAAAACTTCATAGAATCTCATTAAAACACAAGGAGAGCAAGGATCTATACTTACCTCTTGAAGATCGAGGGGTGGTGCGATCCCTAACTCGGAGGTGTGGAGAATCCAAGCTCCAAAAGCTCCAAGCTCCCAAAACTTGATCTAAGCTTGAAAACTCTTCAAAATAACCATAGAACTCATGAAAACATGAAGGAGATGAAGAAAAACATGAAAACGGCCAAGGGAGGACAAAAACTCACCTGAGCTCGAGAAAGGGGAGAAAACTCGCCCATTTTCGATCTGAGGGTCCTTTATAGGTGGCCTGGTCAGAGACCTTCGGCAGCCTAACGTGCCCCCTAAACTCATGCATGTTCGGTAGCCGAACTTGACTTTCGGCGGCCGAACCTTGGCTCGTTCAAACAAGACTTTCGGAGGCCAAAGGCGCTCCCGAAGCCTTTCCATGTTCGGCGGCCGAACTTGACTTTCGGCGGCCGAACCTGGCAAACGCCTCCTTGGTCTTTTCTTTCCAAAACTCAATTCATTTTCATTTAAAACCATGAAATCAGTAAAAACATTTTAGAAAACACATTTTACCACTCTAGACGCCTCTGGCATCTTCAGAATTCCAGATTCCAACGGAGATTCCGCCAGAAAGTAAGGATTCCGATGCCGGAATCTAGCCAGATATTACAAATGGGGTCCTGGTCTTTCATACCATGCCAGGCCGTAGAATGGGGTCCTGGTCTTTCCTCAGGGACTAATTGGATCATGCAGCATTCACCCACATCCACAACAAAGAATGCAGTGCAACATATTCGTGGATTCTAATGCAACAACCTATTATATCACATGGCATTCGTGATGCATGAATCATGCTGAATCATTTATTATTTACTTTAAAATGTAAAGAGTTATTCCACTCACCTCTGGTTAGCTCAGACCAGACACTGGGGCAGCTGACTCACTGCTGGGGTCCTCGGTTCCTCGGGTCCTAACCTACACAGGTGGACTTAAATGAGGGACCAAACATCTATGAACATGACTCTAAAATACTCCCCAAAAACCCCCTAAAACACCTTAAAACATCCATAGAAAACATGCAAAGGAGGGCTAAACAGGGCACTTTCGGTGGCAGGTTCGGCGGCCGAAAGGCCCTCCAGAGCCGAAAGTCATGCACCTTCGGCGGCACTTTCGACGGCCGAAGGTTCCCTCCAGAGACGAAACTCATGCATGTTTGGCGGCACCTTCGGCGGCCGAAAGCCCCTTCCAGAGCCGAAAGTCATCTTTCGGGGGCAGGGTTCGGCAGCCGATTCATGCTACCACAGGCAGGTTCGGCGGCCGAAAGAACCTTCGGCTGCCGAACCTGGTTTCTCCCAAAAGGGCAGAAACTCAGCTCAACATGCATAAACGCCTCCCAACTCATTCAATCATGCATTTTCCTATTCTACAACATGCATACTCAAGCATACAAGCTCCTAGGGGCCTCAAACTATCCTAAACCCCATCTACAACACATCAAACATGAATATCCAACATACATTGCTCATAAACACACATTTAACCAAAAACTCAACATAAACTTACACATGCATTTCTACCCCAAGAAACTTCATAAAACTTACTTAAAACATGAAAGGAACTATGGATCTACTCTTACCTCTTGTAGAACGAGAGGAGAGACGATCTGACTCGGAGAGGGGAGAGATCCGCTCTTTGGTCTCTAAGTTCCAAAACTTGCTCTTTTTGCTCAAATCTCTTCAAATCAACATAAAGCTTGTTAAAACATGAAAGATCGGAGGAAAAACATAAAAAACGAACCAAAGGAGAGCGTGAACTCACCGTGGCTGAAAATGGGGAGAAAACTCGTCCGTTTCAGCCATGGAGCTCTTTTATAGAGCTGGCAGACCACCTTTCGGCAGCCGAACGTGCCCCCACATTTCATGCAAGTTCGGCGGCCGAACCTTTTAAGACTTTCGGAAGCCTAACATGCCCCCCTAAACCATGCCACGTTCGGCGGCCGAACTTGAGGTTCGGCGGCCGAACTTGAGGTTCAGCGGCCGAACCTGGAAATGCCTCCTTGGTCATTTTCATACAAAACTCAATTTCCTTTTCACTTAAAAACATCAAATACACTAAAACATTTTATAAAAACATGATTTTACCCTTCTAGAGGTTTTCGACATCCGAGATTCCACCGGATGGTAGGAATTCTGATACCGGAGTCTAGCCGGGTATTACATGAAGAGACTGGTCACGGGCATCAATCTCCATGAAGAGGCCCATCACCTAACAAGAAAAGAAAAACTATTAAAAAAGAAGAAAACAACGGGAGTGAAATACAACCCGAAACTAAGAAAACAGCTCACCATAAGGAGCATCACCCTAACTGTGTCCCCTAACTCCCCTCGAGTCCGAGAACGGAACGCCGCTTGCTCCAGGGTAGAGCTGGCTAGGAGGCCAGTAAGGGCAAGTAGACGCGGGTCTGAAGCCTCAGTGATCCCACCGAACATTCTCTCCCATAATAGCTTCGCAACAATGCTCACCGGAGACTGGTGGGTGATGTCTTCTGCATTCAGAATCTCATTGTCGGGGGCAAAAAATAATGGCTCCACATAAGTCTTCTCTTTCTCGAGAGGAGGCAAAGCTGGGGCCGGCTGTTTGGAAGCACGAGCCTTCTTTGGAGATGGAACCACGGCAGGAGCTTTTGAGGGAGGAGTTTGCTTGCCAGTGACCTCCTTGTCAACGATACCACTGCCGGCCGAGGTCTTCTTCTGACAAGAAGCAGCGGGAACAGTTTTGGCCTTTGCCTTTTCTTCAGAAATACTTTGGCCAGCTGGGACAACCTCAACACTCCCTTCGCCAGCTGGGACAACCTCGGCCACACCCTCGGAGGCACCCCCAACGGCTGAATGGACCTCGGTGCTTTTCGGGAGGCGTTCCTTAGCAGATTCCTCGATTACAATGAGCTCTAAGGACGTTGGAACTGAGGCCGGCTTAGATTTTGGAGTTGAGGGAGATTTGGAAGAGGAGTGAGACCGGCTACGACCAGAGGATTTGGGAGCTCTTGAACGATGACCCTCAGAGCTCGGTGCCAAAGAACGATAAGAGATAGGGGCAAGAGGAATGGCTCGACCAATGGACCGGGGAGAAATGATCTCAGCGACCTCTCGAGTCGTATCAGCCACTGACATTTCGGCACAAAAAGCATCAAGAGCAGCCCTCATGCTCTCCCGAGACAAGACGAAGTTCTTTGATGGCTTGATCTTCTCCATAGGGAGTTTGGAAGCTACAAAGAAACAAATATTGAACGTGTTAGAAGCATACCCAATAAAAGACATAAAAAAAGGGCAAACAACACATCAACAGTGTAACAACCCGAAAACCGGACCGTTACCGGCGCTAGGATCCAGATTGACTTAAGGTCGCCGGGACCTGTAGCAAGCCTAACATACATCCTATACAGCTGGTATAATCCCATACATGATCAAACATAGCATAAAACTTTAACTTTTCACATCTACCAAGCTTGACCTGAATATGCATAAAAGTTGAAAACATAAAACCCCCTTTACTGGAGCCCTCATCAAATGCTCCAGTTGGGTCCACATATCATACGTCAAGCTTGGTTCATCATATCTCATTTTAAACATACATAAAGATCATGTATACCAGGGACAAACCATAAACATTAGGGCTAAGCACAATACTAAACCTCAATACATTAGTTTACAATACATCTCTTTTACATCATTACATAATTTTACATTACATCATGTCCACTACTATTCTATTACATAACATAACCATAGTCATAACCTGCTAACCTCCTGACTATCTCTGACCCTGCAAGCCTGGGGTTAGGGGAGAAGGGTGAGCTATAAAGCCTAGTGAGCAGAACAATAATAAAATCATTTAAACATATGCTTTCATGAAATGCATCACATCACAAATATATCACATCAAGGATGAACTTGTCACCAATAGCCCTCTACCTATCGTAACATGTCCAACTGTGCCAGGGGCGATAAGGCCACGCATGGTCTCCTCTTACATAGCTCATATCATAACATGTCCAACTATGCTAGGGGCGATTAGGCCACGCCTGGTCTTTTCTTACTTATAACATATTGCCAGGGGCGATTAGGACACACCTGGTCTTTCTATCTCATGTCACATCATGTCATATCATATCATATCATATCATACTGCGGGCTAGAGGATCATTCAATATTCATCCACATCATTTTCATCATATTATGCAATGCACCATATTCGTGAATTCTAATGCAAACAACCTATTACATAACATGGCATTCATGATGCATGAACATGCTTAAAACATTTAATTTATTTTAAAACATAAAGTTCAGTCCTACTCACCTCTGGCTAGCTCTGAACTAACTCTGAAGCAGCTAACACTGCTGACCACCTCGGTTCCTCAGGTCCGATCCTACACAGGTGGACTCAAATGAGGGACCAAACAACTCTAACATAACACTAAACATCTCCCCAAAAACCCCTCTAAAACACCTCAAAACATGCATGCAAAACAGGCAAAGGAAGGCTGGACAGGGCACCTTCGGCGGCACATTCGGCGGTCGAATGCTCCCACAGATCCGAAAGTCAGGCACTTTCGGCGGCAGGTTTGGCGGTCGAAAGTCTCCTCCAGAAACGAAAGCCAGGCACTTTCGGTGGCACCTTCGGCGGCCGAAAGTCCTTTCTAGAGCCGAAAGTCCTTTCTAGAGCTGAAAGTCCATTTTCGAGGGCAAGGTTTGGCGGCCAAAGATTGTGTCCACAGGCAGGTTCGGAAGCCGAAATCACTTTCGGCGGCCGAACCTGGGTTCTCCAGCAAGGCAGAACCCGTTTCCGCCTCATGCAATCCGCCTCCAAAACCTCCCTCACTCACATCCAACACTTCCAAAACATGCACAACTCATACAACAAGCATATAGGGGTCTCAAGCTAGCCTAAACCCCCAACAAACATCACATAAACATGCATTAACATACTTTTATCATAAAGGGTATCAAAACCCTTAACATGCACATCCATACTACCCATGCATTCCTAACCCATAACCCTTCATAAAACTCACTTAAAACATCACAAAAGATAAGGATCTACACTTACCTCTTGAAGATTGAGGGTTGGTGCGACCCAAGCTTGAAGGTATGGAGAGTCCAAGCTCCAAAAGTCTCCAAGCTCTCAAAACCTTGATCAAAGCTTAAAACTCTTCAAAGCAAAGATAAAACTCATGAAAACTTGAGGGATCTGAAGAAAAAGCATAAAAACAACCAAAGGAGAGCATGAACTCACCTATGCCCGAAAAGAGAGAGAAAACTCGCCCATTTTCCGGACACGGGGCCTTTTATAGGTGGCCGGCTAAACCTCCTTCGGCAGCCAAAGCTGCTGCCAAAACTTCACCACGTTCGGCGGCCGAAAGGAAGCCACCTTCGGAAGCCTAACATGCCTCCTAAACTATCCCATGTTCGGCGGTCGAACTTGGTTTACTTCACTCAAAGCCTGCGGAAGCCTAAAGCACTCCCGAAACAGCCCCATGTTCGGCGGTCGAACTTGACTTTCGGCGGCCGAACCTGTCAAATGCCTCCTTGGTCTTTTCTTTTCAAAACTCAATTTCTTTTGCATTAAAACTATAAAATCATATGAAAACATTTTAGAAACACATTTTACCCCTCTAGAAGACTCTGGCATCTTTAGAAATTCCAAGTTTCAACGGAGCTTCCGCCGGAAGGTAGGGATTCCGATGCCGGAATCTAGCCGGGTATTACAAACAGGGCAAATACCGGCATTCTTGCTGTAACGACCCGAAAATCGGACCGCTATCGGCGCTAGGATTCAGGTCGGCATAAGGCCGCCGGGACCCGTAGCAAGCCTAACATTCATTCTGTAAACCTGTTTAATCCCATACATGATCAACAACATACATAAAAATTTAACTTTTCTTATTGGTCATTCATTCATTCTTTCATTGGTTCACCAAACTCAACCTGTGTATGCACTATACATAGACATAATCATAAACATTAACCCCTGTCTCATCAATGCTCCAATGGGGTGACATAACATGTATTGAGTTTAGTTCATAAAAGCATCATTACACATCTAGGATCATGTACAAAAAGGGATTTACATCATACTATGGTCAAGCACAACTCTAACATCCATAAACATCGTTACATAACATTTCTATACTATACTCTTACATTACATCAAATTCATGTCCACAACTATCTATTACATGCATCAAGACTCTACTATTGCTGACCTCCTGGTCTACCCTGTACCTGCAAACCTGGGGTTTAAGGGAGAGAGGTGAGCTATAAAGCCCAATGAGCAGAATAGTAAAAACATATATTAACATTCATGCTTTCATGAAATGCGTCACATCACAGACAATTCACATCAAGGGTGAACCTGCCACCAAATAGTCCCAGCATCATATCTGTGCCAGGCTGTAGAATAGGGTCCTGGTCTTCCTGTCATATCATAACATTACTTACCATTGCCCCAGGGCCTCATCTGGCACATGGTCTTCACGTTCCATACCGTGCCAGGCCGTAGAATGGGGTCCTGGTCTTTCTTCAGGGACTACTTGGATCATACAGCATTCACCCACATCCACAACCAAGAATGCAGTGCAACATATTCGTGGATTCTAATGCAACAACCTATTATATCTCATGGCATTCGTGATGCATGAATTATGCTGAAACATTTAGTATTTACTTTGAAACATAAGGAGTTATTCCACTCACCTCTGGTTAGCTCAGACCAGACACTGGAGCAGCTGACTCACTGCTGGGGTCCTCGGTTCCTCGGGTCCGAACCTACACAGGTGGACTCAAATGAGGGACTAAACATCTATAAACATGACTCTAAAATACTCCCCAAAAACCCCCTAAAACACCTTAAAACATCCATAGAAAACATGCAAAGGAGGGCTGAACAGGGCACTTTCGACGGCAGGTTCGGAGGCCAAAAGGCCCTCCAGAGCCGAAAGTCATGCACCTTCGGCGGCACTTTCGGCGGCCGAAGGTTCCTTCCAGAGACGAAACTCATGCATGTTCGGCGGCACCTTCGGCGGCCGAAACTCCCTTCCAGAGCCGAAAGTCCTCTTTTGGGGGCGGGGTTCGGCAGCCGAAAGGCTTGCCTCACAGACAGGTTCGGCGGCCGAAAGTCCTTTCGGCTGCCGAACCTGGTTTCTCCTAAAAGGGCAGAAACTCAGCTCAACATGCATAAACGCCTCCCAACTCATCCAATCATGCATTTTCCTATTCTACAACATGCATACTCAAGCATACAAGCTCCTAGGGGTTTCAAACTATCCTAAACCCCATCTACAACACATCAAACATGTGTATCCAACATACATTGCTCATAAACACACATTTAACAAAAAACTCAACATAAACCTACACATGCATTTCTACCCCAAGAAACTTCATAAAACTTACTTAAAACATGAAAGGAACTATGGATCTACTCTTACCTCTTGTAGAACGAGAGAAGAGGCGATCCGACTCGGAGATGGGAGAGATCCGCTCTTTGGTCTCCAAGTTTCCAAAACTTGCTCTTTTTGCTCAAATCTCTTCAAATCAACATAAAGCTTGTTAAAACATGAAAGATCGGAGGAAAAACATCAGAAACGAACCAAAGGAGAGCATGAACTCACCGTGGCCGAAAATGGGGAGAAAACTCGCCCGTTTCGGCCATGGAGCTCTTATATAGGGCTGGCAGACCACCTTTCGGCAGCCGAACGTGCCCCCACATTTCATGCAAGTTCGGCGGCCGAACATGAGGTTCGGTGGCCGAACCTTTGAGACTTTCGGAAGCCTAACATGCCCCCCCCAAACCATCCCACGTTCGGCGGCCGAACCTAGAAATGCCTCCTTGGTCATTTTCATACAAAACTCAATTTCCTTTTTACTTAAAAACATAAAATACATTAAAATATTTTATAAAAACATGATTTTACCCTTCTAGAGGTTTCCGACATCCGAGATTCCACCAGACGGTAGGAATTCCGATATCGGAGTCTAGCCGGGTGTTACATTCTTCCCCCCTTAAGAACATTCGTCCCCGAATGTTCACCAAACAAACATGGCATAGCATAAAACATGAACGTACAAAGCATAAAACATAACCATACATACAAAACACATAACACTTACCTTAGAAGAGATGAGGATATTGCCGAAGCATGGACTCCCGTGTCTCCCAAGTACACTCTTCGATGTTGTGGTGATTCCAAAGGACTTTCACCATCGGGATTTCCTTGTTTCTTAGCTTTCTGATCTGGGTGTCTAGGATCCGTACTGGCTGCTCAACATAGGTGAGATCCTCTTGGATCTCCACATCAGGCTCACTAAGAACCTTGCCCGGATCCGACACTGTAATACCCGGCTAGACTCCGGCATCGGAATTCCTACTGTCCGGTGGAATCGCAGATGTTGGAAACCTCTAGAAGGGTAAAATCATGTTTTTATAAAATGTTTTCATGTATTTTAATGTTTTAAGTATGAAATAAAATGAGTTTTGCATGAAAAAGTCCTTGGAGGAAAACTCAGGTTTGGCCGCCGAAAGTCAAGTTCGGCCGCCGAACATGCATGCGTTTTGGAGGCACGTTAGGCCCCCGAAAGCATGAACGAGGGAAGTCCAGGTTCGGCCGCCGAACTTAACCTTCGGCCGCCGAACATAGCATGCATGCGGAGGCACATTCGGCCCCCGAACGTGGCCTGGCCAGCCACCTATAAAAGGGTCCCTTAGCCGAAAACGGGCGAGCTTTTTCTCCCCATTTCGGCCAAGGTGAGCATTCCGCCATCCTTCCCC
The DNA here is from genome assembly GCF_001659605.2 of Manihot esculenta. Lineage (NCBI taxonomy): Eukaryota > Viridiplantae > Streptophyta > Magnoliopsida > Malpighiales > Euphorbiaceae > Manihot > Manihot esculenta. The sequence goes on from NC_035173.2 coordinate 9,229,885, forward strand.
AATCTTGAGTTTTTCCTTCCTTTTTCCATGATTTTTACAAGTTTATAACTTTGGTTTTGAAGATCTTTGAGCTTAGAACGAGTTTTGGAGCTTGGAGACCAAAAGTTGGAACTTCTCCCATCTCCAAGTTTAGATCTCCTCAACCCTCGATCTTCAAGAGGTAAGAGCCGATCTTAAGCTCATAGTATGTTTTAAATAAGTTTTATGAAGTTTTATGGGGTAGGAATGCATGTTTGAGTTAGTCGAGCTATGTTAGGTTTTATGTGATTTTTGAACAATGTGGCATGTTTGAGTATGTTTGAAGTGTTGTAGGTGGGGTATATGTTTGTTTGAGGCCCCTAGGAGCTTGTATGCATGTTTTGGTTGAATGGTATACATGATTTGAGCTTGGGAGGCGAAATGTGCATAGGAGAGCTGAGTTTCTGCCATTCGGGAGAAACTCAGGTTCGGCCGCCGAAGGGACTTTCGGCCGCCGAACCCCCTTGTGGAGGCAGCATTCGGCTGCCGAAGCTTGCCTCCGAAAGAGGACTTTCGGATCTGTCTGGACTTTCGGCCGCCGAAGGTGCCGCCGAAAGTGCCCTGTCCAGACTTTTCTTGCATGTTTTTATGTGATGTTTTCAGGATGTTTTAGGGGGGTTTTTGGGGAGTATAGTAGAGTTATGTTTATGTATGTTTGGTCCCTTATTGGAGTCCACCTGTGTAGGAACGGACCCGAGGAACCGAGGTGCTTAGCAGTGTCAACTGCTTCAGAGATAGTCCAGAGCTAGTCTAGAGGTGAGTGGAACACAACTCTCTTATTTTAAAGCAAATGAATCAAATGTTTTAAGCATGTTCATGCATCATGAATACCATGATATGTAATAGGTTGTTTGCATTAGAATTCACGAATATGCTGCATTGCATAATATGTTGATGATGTGGATGAATCTTGAATGATCCTCTAGCCCTCAATACGATATGATATGATGAGATATGCCATGGTATGATATGAGATAAAATGACCAGGTCGCTCCTGGTAATATGTTATATGTGAGCGAACACTAGGTGAGGCCTAATCGCCCCTGGTGTAGTTGGACATGTTATGGTATGAGTTATGTAAGTGAATACTAGGCGTGGCCTCATCGCCCCTGGTATAGTTGGACATGTAATGATATGTGGAGGGCTAAGGGTGACAAATTCATCCTTGATGTGATATGTTTGTGATGTGATGCATTTCATGATAGCGTACGTTAAAATGAACTGTTTTCTTTATGGTTTCCGCTCACTGGGCTTTTTAGCTCACCCCTCTCCCCTAACCCCAGGTTTGCAGGGTCAGAGGTAGTTCAGGAAGACGACGAGATATGGTTATGGTCTTGACATGTAATAGAATAGTAGTGGACATGATGTAATGTAAGGTTATGTATTGATGTAAAAAGAGTTGTATTGCATAATGATATTATGTTATATGTTCAGAGTTATAGTATTGTTCTTGGCCCGAGTTGTTTAATCCCTTTATACATGAGTTTTATTTTATGTCGTTTCATGTGATGGTCCGAGTTTGACAAAGGGTATGCTGACCCTAGGGGTTCTATGAGTTCAGTCATAGTGCATACACAGGTTAAACGGGTTAAAGAAGAAGTTTACAGTTTTATGTTTTAAAGTTTATGCTTATGTTTGATCATGTATGGGATTATACCAGCTATACAGGATGTATGTTAGGCTTGCTACGGGTCCCGGCGACCTTAAGTCGATCTGGATCCTAGCGCCGGTAGCGGTCCGGATTTCCGGGTCGTTACAGACACGAACTTCCTCGGCATAGAAACATGGAAAACCGGATGGATTCTCTCCATTGAAGCAGGCAAGTCCAGCTTGTACGATACATTCCCAATCCTTTGCAAGACTTCAAAGGGTCCGATGTACCGTGGAGCTAGCTTACCTTTCTTCCCAAATCGAATCACCCCTTTCATTGAAGACACCTTGAGCAATACCAAATCCCCCTCCTGAAACTCTACTTGCCTTCTGCGGATATCTGCATAACTCTTCTGTCTGCTTGCAGCAGTCTTAATCCTTTCTCTGATTATGGGCACCACTCTGCTGGTGATCTCTACAAGCTCAGGCCCTGCCAAGGCCTTTTCTCCTACTTCTTCCCAACAGACAGGCGACCTGCACTTCCTTCCATACAAAGCTTCATATGGGGCCATCCCTATGCTGGCATGATGGCTGTTATTGTAGGCAAACTCCACTAAAGGTAGATGCTGCCTCTAAGAACCGCCAAAATCCAGCACACACATTCTGAGCATATCTTCTATTATTTGGATGGTCCTCTCTGATTGTCCGTCCGTCTGAGGATGGAAAGCAGTGCTAAAATCCAACCTAGTACCCATAGCGTTCTGCAGACTCCGCCAAAACCTGGAGGTGAACTGGGGCCCTCTATCAGACACTATTGAAACAGGAACCCCATGCAGCCTGACAACCTCATCAACATACACCTGCGCCAACTTGTCCACAGAATAGCCACTCCTGACAGGGATGAAGTGAGCAGATTTGGTCAGTCTATCCACAATCACCCATATGGAGTCCAATCTGTTGGACGTTGCCGGTAACCTCACCACGAAGTCCATAGCTATATTCTCCCATTTCCATTCTGGAATAGGTAGTGGTTTAAGCATTCCAGCCGGCTTCTGATGTTCCAGCTTCACCCTCTGACACACTTCGCAGGCTGACACAAACTGTGCCACTTCTTTCTTTATAGCTGGCCACCAATACACTTTCTTTAGATCTTGATACATCTTGGTGGCTCCGAGGTGAACGCTGTATCTGGCATTATGAGCTTCCCTCATAATGTCTCCCTTCAGTCCCACATCATCTGGTACACATAATCTATTCCCATAGCGGAGGATCCCTTTGCTGTCAAACCTGAATTCTTCATTCTTACCTGACTGAATAGTCCTGGCAATCTTTACTAACTCTGGGTCCTCATGCTGTTTCTGAGCCACCTGCTCCAGAAACACGGGTGCCACTCTCATCTGGGCAACTAAAGCACCTGTACCAGACAACTCCAGCTGTAGACCTTCATTCATGAGCTCCAAAAACTGCCTCACCACTGGCCTCTTCTCTGCTGAAATATGGGACAAACTGCCAAGTGATTTCTGGCTTAAGGCGTCTGCCACAACATTCGCCTTACCCGGATGGTACTGGATCTTGCAATCATAATCACTGAGCAGTTCTACCCACCTTCTCTGCCTCAAATTCAAATCTCTTTGACTCAGGATGTACTGTAGGCTCTTATGATCTGTGAAGATCTCACATTTAACCCTATAAAGGTAGTGCCTCCACATCTTGAGTGCAAAGATTACTGCTGCCATCTCTAGGTCATGTGTAGGGTAATTCAACTCGTGCTTCTTCAGCTGCCTAGAAGCATAAGCAATCACCCTTTCATCCTGCATTAGCACACAACCCAGTCCCACACGGGACGCATCACAATACACTAAGAAGTCTTCATTACTAGATGGCAGAGCTAACACTGGTGCTGAAGTCAACCTCTTCTTTAGCTCCTCAAAGCTCTCCTCACACTGGTCGGTCCACGCAAACCTCTGGTTCTTCTTAGTCAGTCTGGTCATGGGAGCTGCAATTTTTGAGAAGTCTTGAACGAACCTCCTGTAGTAACCTGCTAAACCCAAGAAACTCTTGATCTCTTTCACAGTAGTGGGTCTAGGCCAGTTTGCTACAGCTTCCACTTTCTTGGGGTCTACCTCAATTCTATTTTCTGACACCACATGCCCCAAGAAGGAGATGCTCCTCAGCCAGAATTCACACTTGGAGAACTTGGCATACAAGCCATGTTCCCTCAAGGTCTGCAAAACCAACCTCAGCTGATGGGCATGCTCCTCTGCATTCCTGGAATACACTAAGATATCATCTTTGAAGACAATAACAAAGTGATCCAGGTATTGACTAAACACTCTGTTCATGAGATCCATGAATGCTGCAGGGGCATTGGTTAACCCGAACGGCATCACAAGGAACTCATAATGCCCATATCTGGTCCTGAAGGCTGTCTTCGGCACATCCTCTTCTCTTATCCTCAGCTGATGATACCCCGATCTCAGATCTATTTTGGAGAAACAACCTGCTCCTGCTAGCTGGTCGAATAGATTGTCGATCCTTGGCAATGGGTACTTATTCTTGGTAGTGACCTTGTTCAACTGCCTGTAGTCGATACAAAGTCTGAGGGATCCATCTTTCTTTTTCACAAATAGCACTGGAGCACCCCAAGGTGAGGTACTCGGTCGAATGAATCCTCTGTCTACCAACTCTTGCAACTACTCCTTAAGCTCCTTCAATTCTGCTGGTGCCATCCTGTAGGGAGGAATAGAGATCGGTCTGGTTCCAGGCATCAGTTTAATTTCAAACTCTATCTCCCTAGCAGGTGGTAAACCTGGCAGCTCGTCTGGGAATACATCTAAGAACTCACTGACCACGAGCACTGAGGCGGGCTCTCTAACATGACTATCCAGCTCTCTCACATGAGCTAGAAAACTCTGACAACCCTCCTGAGTAGCCTACGAGCCTGAAGGGCTGATATCAAACCTCTAGGTGTACTCCCCCTATCTCCTCTGAAGACAACCTCTGACCCATCCTGACATCTGAACCTGACTACCTTGTCTCTGCAATCCAAGGTAGCACCATGGGTAGATAGCCAATCCATCCCTAGAATGACGTCAAAATCTGTCAAGTCTAGAACCACAAGGTCGGTAGAAAGGCATCTTCCCTCTATAAAAACTGGACTATACTGGCAGACTGACTCTACCACTGACGGGTCACACTTGGATCCACTGACCCATAGGGGACACTCTAACCCAGAGACCATCAATCCCAACCTCTCGACGGCCCTCGGAGCAATAAAAAAATGAGATGCACCAGGGTCCAATAATGCATACACATCTGAACAACCAATGATGAGATTACCTGACACCACGGTGTTGGATGTGTTTGCCTCCTGCTGAGTCATGGTGAAGATCCGTGCTGGAGCTGATGGACCCTCACCCCTATAGCCTGCTGAAGAAGAGGCTGCCCCTCTTCCTCTGCCTCTGCCACTAGCCTGAGTTGTGGCTGGAGCTACTGGTTGAGCTACACTGCCAGAAGCTGTCTGCTGGGACTGTGCCATAGGAACTGCTCTTGGACACTCCCGAGCCATGTGGCCCTCTTGCCCACATCTGAAACATACATTCGTCCCAGCCCGACAGACTCCCTTGTGTGGCTTACCACACCTTGCACATACGACATTATCTGCACCAGAGCTTGAGCCACTCCCTAATCCCAGACCTGACTTAATCTTGCTCCAGAACTTGTTCTTCTTAGACTTGGCTTTACCCCATCTCTTACTGCCTGAACTGAGAGAAGAAGGGTCTAACTTTCCCCCACCTGGGGTCTTAGAACCAGAAGGCTGTGCCACTGACTGCTTGACTTTCCCCTCGATTACTGCACTAGCCTCCATCCTCCGAGCCATATCTACTATGGCATGGAAACTCTCCCTCTCTGCTGACTGAATCAAGGAGGAATACCTGGAATGGAGCTTCATGATATCTCTCCTTGACTTTTTCTGATCTGTGTCTAGATTCTGTCCAGCAAACGGCAACAGCTCCAAGAATCTGTCTGTATACTCATCCACACTCATCTCATCTGTCTGCCTCAACTGCTCAAATTCAATCATTTTCAGCTCCCTGGAACTGTCAGGGAAAGCCCATCCTGCAAACTCATTTGCAAACTCCTCCCACGATAGGCTGTCCAACCTCGGGTTCACATAGTTCTTAAACCACTCTCGGGCCTTCTTGCATTTTAGTGTGAACCCAGCCATCTGAATGGCTCTACTGTCATCAGCTCCTATCTCATTTGTAATTGTCTTGACCCTCTCAAGGTACACAAACGGGTCATCACCGGTTTCAAACTGGGGAGCACCCAACTTCATGTAGTCGGTTATCTGGACCTTGCTCCCCCCAGATGAGCTAGGTTTAGGCATTTGGGTTTCTGGGACAATAGGGGCTGCTGGTGGTGGAGGAGGTGCAGCATCCCCCGGGGTAGGGTTTGCTGTGCCTGGATGGTAGGGTGGGGGTGGATACATAGGGTACTATGGGTACTGTGGATAAAAAGGTGGGTATGGCATCTGGGAGTGATAAGGGTTAAAACTGGGGTAATCCGATGTACCTCCCATCGAATACCCGGGATTATGTGAAAAGGGTGGGTAGTAAGGTGGCTGAACAAATCCCGAGGCCTGAGTGCCTCCTTGGGACTCTCCCATTCCCTCTTCTGACATACTTACTCCGAGACTGCCATCCCTCCTCTGATCCACATCCATCTGATCCCCCACATCCTCTGACATATCCCCTTACACTGTTCCCCTCACTAATCTGCTTCTACCCAGATCCAAAGACCTTATAGGGTCTCTTACTGCTCTTTCTCTGCTGGACCTACTTGACATTGCCCTAGGCAATGCAGGAGGACGGGCATCAGTGCCCTCGTCCTGGGGTGGTACTCCAGTCAATCGTGCAGATCGACGAGTTCCTCTCATCCTGTTTTCTGAAAAACAACACACATCACATGGAACATTAGCATCAAATGGTTCATGTGCAAACACATGAACCCGCATCACATACATCACATATATAGCATATCATTAATGCACATGCATATACTCATGGCATTTCACATCATCAATCAAGACAGGACTCTACATCCTATCCTAGTGGACATGATTTTCCTATTGTGCTTGACCTTCTATAACATCTATGAGCCCGACACTCTAGGTCCGACCATATGAACCTAGGGCTCTGATACCAATCTGTAACGACCCGAAAATTGGACCGCTATCGGCGCTAGGATCCAGGTTAGCATAAAGCCACCGGGACCCGTAGCAAGCCTAACATTCATTCTGTAAACCTGTTTAATCCCATACATGATCAACAACATACATAAAAATTTAACTTTTCTTATTGGTCATTCATTCATTCTTTCATTGATGCACCAAACTCAACATGTGCATGCACTATACATAGACATAATCATAAACATTAACCCCTCCTTGGAGTTTCATCAATGCTCCAATGGGGTGACATAACATGTATTGAGTTTAGTTCATAAAAGCATCATTACACATCTAGGATCATGTACAAAAAGGGATTTACATCATACTATGGTCAAGCACAACTCTAACATCCATAAACATCGTTACATAACATTTCTATACTATACTCTTACATTACATCAAATTCATGTCCACAACTATCTATTACATGCATCAAGACTCTACTCTTGCTGACCTCCTGGTCTACCCTGTACCTGCAAACCTGGGGTTTAAGGGAGAGGGGTGAGCTATAAAGCCCAGTGAGCAGAATATTAAAAACATATATTAACATTCATGCTTTCATGAAATGCGTCACATCACAGACAATTCACATCAAGGGTGAACCTGTCACCAAATAGTCCCAGCATCATATCCGTGCCAGGCCGTAGAATGGGGTCCTGGTCTTCCTGTCATATCATAACATTACTTACCATTGCCCCAGGGCCTCATCTGGCACCTGGTCTTCACGTTCCATACCGTGCCAGGCCGTAGAATGGGGTCCTGGTCTTTCATACCGTGCCAGGCCGTAGAATGGGGTCTTGGTCTTTCCTCAGGGACTACTTGGATCACACAGCATTCACCCACATCCACAACCAAGAATGCAGTGCAACATATTCGTGGATTCTAATGCAACAACCTATTATATCTCATGGCATTCATGATGCATGAATCATGCTGAAACATTTAGTATTTACTTTGAAACATAAGGAGTTATTCCACTCACCTCTGGTTAGCTCAGACCAGACATTGGAGCAGCTGACTCACTGCTGGGGTCCTCGGTTCCTCGGGTCCGAATCTACACAGGTGGACTCAAATGAGGGACCAAACATCTATGAACATGACTCTAAAATACTCCCCAAAAACCCCCTAAAATACCTTAAAACATCCATAGAAAACATGCAAAGGAGGGCTGAACAGGGCACTTTCGGCGGCAGGTTCGGCGGCCAAAAGGCCCTCCAGAGCCAAAAGTCATGCACCTTCGGTGGCACTTTCGGCGGCCGAAGGTTCCCTCCAGAGACGAAACTCATGCATGTTCGGCGGCACCTTCGGCGGCCGAAACTCCCTTCCAGAGCCGAAAGTCCTCTTTCGGGGGCGGGGTTCGGCAGCCGAAAGGCTTGCCTCACAAACAGGTTCGGCGGCCAAAAGTCCTTTCGGCTGCCGAACCTGGTTTCTCCCAAAAGGGCAGAAACTCAGCTCAACATGCATAAACGCCTCCCAACTCATCCAATCATGCATTTTCCTATTCTACAACATGCATACTCAAGCATACAAGCTCCTAGGGGCTTCAAACTATCCTAAACCCCATCTACAACACATCAAACATGTGTATCCAACATACATTGCTCATAAACACACATTTAACCAAAAACTCAACATAAACCTACACATGCATTTCTACCCCAAGAAACTTCATAAAACTTACTTAAAACATGAAAGGAACTATGGATCTACTCTTACCTCTTGTAGAACGAGAGGAGAGGCGATCCGACTCGGAGATGGGAGAGATCCGCTCTTTGGTCTCCAAGTTTCCAAAACTTGCTCTTCTTGCTCAAATCTCTTCAAATCAACATAAAGCTTGTTAAAACATGAAAGATCGGAGGAAAAACATCAGAAACGAACCAAAGGAGAGCATGAACTCACCGTGGCCGAAAATGGGGAGAAAACTCGCCCGTTTCGGCCATGGAGCTCTTATATAGGGCTGGCAGACCACCTTTCGGCAGTCGAACGTGCCCCCACATCTCATGCAAGTTCGGCAGCCGACATGAGGTTCGGCGGCCCAACCTTTGAGACTTTCGGAAGCCTAACATGCCCCCCCAAACCATCCCACGTTCGGCGGCCGAACTTGAGGTTCGGCGGCCGAACCTGGAAATGCCTCCTTGGTCATTTTCATACAAAACTCAATTTCCTTTTTACTTAAAAACATAAAATACATTAAAATATTTTATAAAAACATGATTTTACCCTTCTAGAGGTTTTCGACATCCGAGATTCCACTGGACGGTAGGAATTCCGATACCGGAGTCTAGCCGGGTGTTACACTTGCAGTCCTGGAGACTAGACACAAACATGCACTTCTCGACATCATACTTCTTTTCAGCAGAAGTCAGTCTGAGAAGGCCGATCTGCTCAGAGAGAGTCAGCTGAGGAAGGTTGTTTCAGTCCGGGGGCACATCCCTCCAGGGGAGATCCACCTGCCAGGACAGTCCCGGACTGCCCTTCAGTTCTACCACAGCAAACCCCTCTACCTAGGCTTTGATGGAGTCTTTGTGTCCCGAGAAGATAGACAACCCTCCTTGGGGAGCAAAGTAATAAAAACACTGGCTCACACGGACCAAACGAAAGAAGGTGGAAAACAGACGAGCTGTGGGGGCTCAAACAGACAGACTCAAAAGAATACATGAAAAGAATCGAGTTAGGGTAAAGCATACAGGGAGTTATTCCAAAATATCGAAAAACCTCAACAAAGAATGGAGAGAAAGGAAAGGTTAACCCAAACTCACGCTGTTTGACAAAGAAGACTAGACTACGATCCTTCTGAGGATCAACGAGATTGGAGGGAGGAGGATCGGGAAGAACGATCCTCTCATTACGGTGAGGAGCCCTAATCCGGAATAAAGAGGTATCCAGATATTCTCGAGAAAAGAGGGCCGCGAGGGAGGAAGAAGTGACACTAGACTCTAGGTTCAAAACATCAGGAAGTTTAAAATCCTCAATGGCAGAACAGAGTACGTACCTTGAAGATGGTTTCACAGGAAAAACGCGAGGAAACGAGATGCGTAGAGAGCAATTAGAGAAAAAGAGTCTTGTGTAATTTGAGGGTTTTGGATTTTGAAAACAGAAAAGTAAGGAAGGGACGTTTTAATGGGAACCATTCTCGAGCCGCGCGGTCATTAAGAGAGCCTGGATATTTACCCTCTCATCACTCATGTAATAACTGATGAGAAGGTAAAGGGGCAATTGATGACCACCGGACCTCACACGTCTATGAAAGAGGCTAGGCCCACGAAGGTTACCCCAGCCCAAGACTCGAGGAGCTTCTCTGTTGGATTAGTCCGACTCCTTCAGACATAGCCTCAGAGGGCAGACCGGGTTACCCACCAACCCAGAAACACCAACCACGAGCTTAGCCCATTGACGTGACATGAGGAAGGACAGCAGGCCCAGTCATCTCGCAGCCCTGCCTGCATGCGTGCCGGGGGGAATTAAATGGCCGCTTGACGTGGAGAGGACGTCTGACACTATCCGTATGTACGAACCTATCCGACAGAGACTGGTGACACTGTAGCAGAAAGGCTGTTAGGAATGGCTAGCAGACAAACGGAAAAAGGATAAGAAGTGGGATACCTTCCAAAAAGACTAAGTTTACACAACCACTGTAAACCCGATTTTTTGGATATCAGAACATCATCTTATAAAATAATTTTCATCAAACAAACCGAGTAAGAGAGAGGTGTGAAAAATATGGTGGTAAGTAAAAGACTTAACAAGGCATATAATGCTATCATTCACTTTAAATTTTAATTTTTAAAAGAGAATAATTTAAATGTGAATTTATTTTTAATAAAGTGTTAATAACTCTTTATTAAAGTTTATGAAATTGATTTTTTAAATTAATTTAACTAAATAAAATTTAATAAATTAAAATTATATTTTAAATAAAATAATTTTAATTAAATTATAATTAGTTTTATATGATATATTAATTTAAATTTATTTTTTTTTGAATCAAATTAATTTAAATTTATTAAATGTAGATTTTACTTTTATTAAATTTAAATATTGTGTTAATTTATACTTTTATTCTCTTTAACTCGTAAATATACATATTATATTTATGCATAAATATAAATATTGCATTAATTATGTTCTATTCTATTCGTTTAATAATATTTTATTTATTTTATTTTTTATAAATTAATAATATGAGATCATTAAGGTACATGGCAAGGTTATTTTGAATAGTTCAAACTCTTTTTTTTATTATTCTTTAATAATGTGGAATCTTCATTCTACTATAGTATCATATATCGTTATTATATAAAATCGTTCGTATGGATGTATTGCTCCTTTCTCCATCATCAGATGATTATTTAATTTTTTTTCGCATCTGTGTTAATAAGGTCCCGGACATGGAGGGATCTATTATTTATTGATTCATTAAGTCATGTGAGTTAGATAATTTTTCGTTAGATTCAAGTCCTGTTCTGTTCGATTTGCTCAAACGTGGTTTGAACTGCGTGTTAGAGGACAGACCTATATATTGAATTTTGATGGAACTACATACTGATTTTTCTATATAAACTCACTGCGATCCGAATAGTAGAAGTTAGACTATCATCACAAATATTAAAAAATATGATATTTTAAATAATTTTTTAATTATATTAATTTTAAATATATTAAAATTTATTAAATATTAAAATATATTTTAAAAAATTTTAAAAATAAGATAAATTAAATATAATTATAATAATTAATTTATATTATTATAATTTTAAAAATAATAATAATTTTAAGATAATTAAAAATATATATATAAAAATTATAAAGTGGAGTAATAAAATTAGACACCCTGCTTGCTTGAGTTTTGCCGCGTGTAATCTATTATGGTCAACAGTTTTTTTTTTTCAAAGAACAGATTTATTTGTAGGCAAAACAAAGCGCAAAGTTGAATCGAACATTCCATTTTGAGCGTATTTACCAAAATGTCCCCGTCTTCCGTCCACGTTTGATGGCTAATATTCAGCTTTACATCATAAAAGGACAAAATTAACCCTCGCGGCAGAGGAATTTACCAGACGCAAGTTTGATGGTCCATGGGAAAAAGTCACATTCTCTTTCTCCATTTTATGCCTTTCTTCTATTCCCTTCTTCTTCTCCTCCTTCTCTTTCTCTATTCAGAATCGCTCTCTCTACTTTCTTCTAGAATAACTCTTCTTATGTTTCTCAACGTCAGGTCGCTGAGAAAATGGAGGAAATCGAAGGAAACTAAGTGATTTTGTTGCCTTTTGCGCATTGCTAAAGAGGGATAATCTTAGTCTGATGCTTAATATCACGCTGCTATTAAGCTAATTTAGTCGAATTTTAACGCAGAATCACTAACTTTTGAAGTGAGAGGTGCGCAAGAGATGATTTGGGGAATTATTCGCCGCAGAGTTGCTTCAGTAAATTCTGAATCCTTCTTATTCTTCTTAGTTTCTTTTCCTTTTTTTTTCCTGGATTTTTATGTGTATGTAGTTGTCAATTATAAGCATATTAAAGTTGATGCTGTTTCCGATCATGGCAGTCTTGGGTTACAGGACAGTCGGCGTCAAGAATTAGGCCTGCCGCAGTCAGGCCAAGATGTTATGCACAAAATGAGGTACTGAACATCCATATAAGTCATAATAATTATAAGTGCCTATTGGATTTTTGTGGGTCAGAACGTGTTCGGATTCATTAGAGTAATGCCATTTTGCTTATTTATCTCGCTTGATGTTGCTTCGCATTACGGTCAAATATTAGCACTAAATTCATGGTGAGTTTTAGATGTGCCACAGAGTTTACAAGGACTTCTCTTTTTTTTGGTTGGAGCTGTAAACCATCTATAAGAGTTCTTAAACATAAGCGGGAGAGTTCCTTGATAAATATTATATGGTTTAAATTTCTTAAACAACATGGAGAAGAGCTTTACGTGAGGCAGGAAGCTCTATCTAATATGGTTAAGAAATAAATTATAAAAGTGGAGTTTGTTTGCTTCTCACACTTATTTTGTTGTATTATGAGCTTAACTGTATAGTTTCTTTCCCTGAATTATAATTTGTCCGCCCATTTATCTTCCAATCTAAGTTAATTCTTCACTATCTTGTCAGGATATTGATAAGTTTTAACTCAATATCTATTTATAATGAAGTTTGTTGGAGATGCTAATCTCTTAGAAACCATGTAGGCTGTGATAAGTGGGAGCAATTTTGAGCATTTTCAGAGCTTCAGTTACTCCACTTCCTTAGGTAATCAATTCTAAATCAACATTCTACTTACTGTTAAATAATTTTATGTTTTTAATGTTTCTTTCTTATTTATTTCTTTAATGCTTGCTTTCTTAGGAATTCATGTTGCAAACCTAAGAAGGTTAGTGAGCTCTCAACCTTGCATTTATCTTGTTAGTTGATTAATTTTGAGATAAACTTTTTTGTATTGGTTTAATAGCCATGAAAGTCTTAAATCTTTACACATTTGAGCAATTTGTCCAAACCTTTTAATTTTTAGTATTTTTTTTATGATTTTAAAAGTTAGTTGGACAGGTTAAAATTGAAATATAAATGTCACCAATGTGAATTAAAAATTAGTTGAAACTAGTTGCATGTTGCAAGTCCTCCTCCAAGATATAAGTCAATTAACTTTTTATTCAATTGATCATAAAATATTTTCTTTATTCTTAGTTATAAGTTCTTTGCTGTTGGACATATTTGTATCTAAGTTTTTAAATCATCAAAATTTCCAAAATAGAAATATCTAGACTAAACTGCAAAAACACAGGTTTTTTCCATTGCTCCTTTTATTTTATCAATTCTCCTATCCCTTTCTTTGTAAACAGGGAAGCTACTATATTGGTCCAACATGGAAATCACATCATTTCGAACAATAGATCATTTTCTTCTAAAAGTGGTAATTTATGAATTCATGCTTGTCCAGGTGGCTTTGCATATCTGTGCTTGTGAATACAATTCTCATTTTCTTTTTCTTGGATTGTAGGTGACCTAGTTGATGCTGTTGTCCCTTTCATGGGTGAATCCATTACTGATGGCACCTTGGCAAAATTCTTGAAGAGTATGTCATTCTAATAGTTGGCTTCTAGTGCTTTAACTTATAAAGCACTTCATGCTTTACGCACACATGGTTGACTTTTTATATGCATTCAAATACATGATTGGAACATCTTATAAACCTCATGCATTGGATTATGAGCAGAACCTGGTGACAGAGTTGAAGTTGATGAGCCCATTGCTCAGATTGAAACTGACAAGGTAATTCATTTGAAGGGTAATTTCTGTGATTCTGAGGCATCAAAGTGGGTCATTGCTGAAACTGAGTGCGTCAACATGATTGATTGTTTATCACTAGGTGACCATTGATGTGACTAGCCCTGAAGCTGGTGTTATTCAAAAGGTAAAAAATCAGTGCACTCTAGCAAATATTAAATTTAAAATATGGTAGTGCATATTTTTTGCTTATGTGATTTGTGTCTCTCTGTCTGTCTCTCTCTCTCTCTCTCTCTCTCTTTCTCTCTCTCTCTCCCCTTTTAACTGCTAGTAGTTAGTAGCCAAGGAAGGTGAAACGGTGGAACCAGGTACCAAGATTGCTGTCATTTCAAAGTCAGCTGAAGCTGTAACACAATCTGCCTCACCAGAAAAGGCGGTTCCAGACACTCCCATTTCAGCAGAAAAGGAGAGTGAAAAAGCACAAACCCCTACAGCAAAGACTTCCTCCACTAAGGAGAGTAAAAGAGCACCAGCATCTGCACCAGAACCTGCGGCGAAAGCTCCTTCACCACCTCCTAAACCCATGGAACCCCAGCTTCCACCGAAGGACAGAGAAAGAAGAGTAAGTTGTATTCTGGCTTTTTCCATTATGACATGAAAATGCAATTTTTTTTTGTCTATACACTCTTTACCTTATTGAAAAGGCTGCCCTCTCAAGTACTGTGTCATTTTGTCATTAAGGTTCCTATGACAAGGCTAAGGAAGCGAGTTGCAACACGCTTGAAAGATTCCCAAAATACATTTGCAATGTTGACCACATTCAATGAGGTTGACATGTAAGTAAATTTTCATCTTTTGTTCATCACAGTTGAAGTTAAACCATATGTATTTTGATAGAATTTGTATATAATGTGTTGGATTTGAAGGAAGAAAAAGTTAAAGAAAGCAAGAGATAATTCTGCTGGAACAAAGTCTGATTCTAGCTTTTTTCTTCTTAATACTTCCAACAACATATAGCTACTTATACAGAGAATTATGACATGAGTTCTACCTAACCACCTAAGGACCTTACTCTGAGAATTATTCTCGCAAGTTTAAGCAAATAAAATCTACTTCTGCAGCTGGATTTCTAGACCAGATTCAAACAAAATACATGAACTAAAATTCTTGGAACTTGTAGAAAATTGGGAGTTTGAAGGAAAAGTACCACTTGCTTCAACACTCGTTCTCGATGCTTTTGCTGAGACTCGAAATTAAGTTAACTTGGAGCACCATCTCTCCAATTTTCTGCTTTGGTTAGTTATTTTTGGATCACATCTCTTAATTTTTCTGTTTTAATTTGTTGTTGGTGGAGCACTTCTCTCCAACAATCTTCATTGATTTCTGATGCACTTCTCACCTTTTGTTTGCTTTTTCTTGTGCACTTCTCACCCATTACTGTGTTTTTCTGGTACAAATTCTCACCATTGCTCTTCTTCATCTTGGTGCACTTGCTCACCATTGTTTTCTTATTCTTGATGCACTTAATCATCAGCAAAAAATTCTTATTTCAAAATCCATGTTCTTGGAGCAATTGTATCTCCAAGAACTCTGGTTGATTTGAATTTGAGCAACCATGTCTCCAACCATTCTTGACTGAAATTTTCTTCTTGGAGTAATTTTCCTGTTGTGGGCCATCGTAGCTTTCTTAGCTGTGTAACAATGCATGCTTTAACGACAATAATATGCTCTAAACAGGTCCCTTAAGATATAAAAGATCTGATACCATTTGTTGGATTTGAAAGAAGAAAAAACTAAAGAAAGAAAGAGATAATTCTGCTAGAAGCTTTTTTCTTTCATTCATACTTCCAACAACATATGGCTAATTGGCTACTTAGAAAAATATGACATGAGGTCTACCTAACCATCTAAGCACCTTACTTTGAGAACTATTCTTGCAAGTTTAAGTAAAATAACATCTACTTTTGTGGCTAGATTTCTGGACCAGATTCAAACAAAATACAAAAACTACAATTCTTGGAACTTGTAGAAAATTAGGAGTTTGAGGCAAAAGAACTTGCTTCAAGGATATGCAGTAATCTCTTTAGTGCATAAGCAACTAAGCACTGTGCAATTGGTAATTTCATGAATGATTGCCTTGCTCATGGGTAGGGGAGAAAAGCTTTTGTGAATGAAATTGCCATGCCATCCACACTACAATTTATCTTTGATTTCATTCTTTGAATGGCTTGCTAACTGAAATTTTAATTTCAATATGCATCTATCATCATGCGTACAATGCAGGACAAACTCGATGAAGCTCCGCTCTGAATACAAAGACGCATTTGTGGAAAAACATGGAGTGAAATTGGGTTTTATGTCAGGATTTGTGAAAGTAAAATGTTGAATTTCAATTGTATTTACATGAGAGCATCAGCATATACAGTGTGGTTGCTGTGCATCAATCTCATTAGTAATTTTTACAGGCTGCTGTTAGCGCACTTCAGTACCAACCAGTTGTCAATGCTGTCATTGACGGGGACGATATCATTTATAGAGACTACATTGATATTAGCATTGCTGTTGGCACTCCAAAGGTATATCAAGATTCCTTTAATTAATTATTCAATCATTTTAAATTCTCCAAATTTATTTGGGTTTTCATTAAGAATTTGGGAGATAAATCTGTCAGACAATGAGTTAATTAAATTTTTGTGGTTTCTATTGGAGAGGGTGAAAAATATTGAATGATTGAGATTTATGAAACAGTCAAATAACAATATTAATTTTCTGTTCAAGGATTTTAATGATTATGACAAACATGAGTAATCGTTACGTACTAACTGCTATGTTGATGCCAATGTCAATTGTTTTCCCTGGATTGTTTGGTGAGTGTACTGTATTAGCAAGGGTAGGGCTGACAAAACTCTAGGCACACTTTGGGAGTCAGCTCAGACAGCATGAGCTATGTGACATAATAGGGAACTATCTAGGTGGCAATGTCTAACTATTCCCATGCAGAAACTTCCCATTTGCCTTGCATAAGGAATTGGATTTCCTATTTATGGCCAGCTTTAGATGAGTATCAAAGTTGAACAATTCAATAATTTAGGATGTTAGATTGGGGAAACTGAGAATTATATAATAAAGTAGTGATACCACGTCAGCATATGACATGGTATGGTGAGCTAATAGGATGGAGATGTGTATAAATATAGTTACTTTTTCCTTGTAAAAGAAATAAAACTGTTTCATAGTTGATTTAATATACTTATTTATTTATAGGATTTTTTTTTCTGTCTCTAAAATTACTTGAGGAAACTGAAGGGTTTGTTTTGCTATCATGTATGACTGATCTAAATGACCATTGTTTTGGAAGTAATACAGAGAGAAAAAGGAACATTCAATCATGCTTCTCTTCAATCATGCTTCAAAAACCTAAAGCCATCTCTGCAGCCTACCCAACAAGGAAATTCTATTTTTCTTTCCTTAAATTTCTTGTTGTATTAATTATTAGGTCAAATCATCTGAAAATCCAATACTTTTGTTTTGTTTCAATTTCAGCTTTGCCATCCAATTTTATCAATTATAGCCCAACTTGTAGGTTATTGGTGTCAGTAGTAGCAATATTCTGATGGGCATTACACTTGGGCCTACCAGACTCATGTTACAGTGAGGTGTGAATAAAAACATGTTTCGTGCACGCGCACACACACAACCCACCTGCATGCGCAGACACACACACACAGATATCATTTTGGTGTAGAGAACACACACACAGAGAGAGATACACTCATATCATTTTGCTGTAGAGAATCTAAATCATTAAAACAAGGCTAAAAAATGCTCTACATATCTCACACTTTAATTTCATGTCTACTCATAAAACTTAGGGTTATTTTCTTTTGAAATCGAAAAAAATTTCAAAATCATAGAAGTATAGGAATGAATAGAGGAAGTATGACAAATCCTCGTGAGGATGGTATCCAGCTGGAGTGACTACTGTGGACACTATACCTTAAAGTTCAAGTTATAGTTTGATGAAGTAAAAAGTTGAGTTAAAATTGACATAGAACACTGAACTTTTCATTAGATGGAGTTGGTGGTTTAAAAAGAATTCCCATCCATGGATCCATTACATTATGAATGTCCATTATAGACTTTTTTTTTTTTGTCCATGTGCAACTGGAACTGTTAAATGTAACCTTGATATAAAAACATGAGTTGCTAAAAGCTCTTTTTGAAGCTAATCACATTATGAAGTACATTCTAACAAATTTTTTGTGAATTTGCATCAGTTGATGTTTGGGATCTAGTCATATGCATATAAGTTGCATGTGTGATATGATCTAGCACATAGTTTGACATTGCCTAAGTAATGCTTTGACAAAAAATAATAATAATAAAGATAGAAGGTTAAAAGAAACACACCCGAGATTGCTCAAGTAAATGACTTCCTATGATTACTGCAGAGGGATCTCTTGAGAATCAAGCTACTAGAGTTTGTCTACATAATCTTTCTCCGATCTTTTGTGGTTCAATGGATGTTGATGAGTCTTGAATAATATATTATTATGTTAGGCTTGCTTTCACACTTGTTAGAATTTTCTGTTTCCTATAGTTTTTTCGGTTTGTATTATTCAACAACCTAATTTTCACTTTCACGTTGTACGAATTATGCATTTTACTAACTTTTAATTGGAAAAGAACTAATAGCTTTCCTTATCCTTACTGTCACTCTGCTTCTGCCACTATCAAAGGGCCTTGTTGTTCCAGTCATCCGCAATGCTGGTAGTATGAACTTTGCTGAGATAGAGAAGGAGATCAACACTCTAGCGAAGAAAGCAAATGATGGTTCTATATCAATTGACGAGATGGCTGGAGGTACATTCACAATATCTAATGGAGGTGTTTATGGAAGTCTTTTGAGTACACCGATTATCAACCCTCCCCAGGTCTTGCTCTATATAACCTTGTCTTTTTGGTTTAATTCCTAGATGATTAAAAAAAAAAAAATTACTATTTAGTCCCTATAGTATAGAGAAACTCACGACTTAGTCCTGAGTTTTTAAAAACACATTAAACATTCCTCACATTTTAGTAATTCAATTAGTTAGTCTCTGCTGTTAGTTTTGATCAGAAAGGAGGAGAGTATTCCGAAAATAACCTTCTTGTAATGTTTAAAGGCCCTAAACCAAATTAAAATCCCTAATTTGTTTCATCTCTTTTCTCCTCTCATTATTTTACATGGCAGCCAAGAAAATTGAGCAACTGACCTTTTGACCTTCCTCCTGTAATTTCAACTTCTAAAACAAGGATGCATCAACCCTCAACTATAACATTTCAAGTTATGACAAAAATGGGATTGAAATAGACAATACCAGTGCAGCAACAGCAATATCAGAAGTATAATCCATGGGCACTCCATAACTACGCATAAAAGGCAGAAGAGAAGAAGGGAAAAGAGAGAGACTCAGTGAGGTAGGGAGGGGCGGGGCGTGACGTGTTGGGAGAGAGGGAGAAAGGGAGGACGTCGGTGGGCTGGAGAAATATTGTGTGGTGAGGTGGGGTGGGACACGACGGGTTCAGAGAGGGGGGAAAGAAGAAAATTGGGGGTTTAGTGTTTTTTTTTTTAAAATTTTTTAGGCTATTTAAGTTATTAGTGTAAGTTATTAAAGGTATTCTCATCTTTTCATTTATTTTTAACGGCTCTGGTAATAGGAGGACTAATTAGTTGAATTATTAAAATGTGAGAGATGCTTTAATGTGTTTTTAAAAACTCAAGAACTAAGTAGTGAGTTTCCTTATACTATAGGGACTAAGTAGTAATTTTTTCATAAAAAAAAATCCTCAAAAGCAGCTCTATTTTTTCCCTCTTTGTCTTGCAGTCTGCTATTTTGGGTATGCACTCTATCATCAGCCGACCAATGGTGGTTGAGGGCAACATAGTCCCAAGGCCAATGATGTATCTAGCATTGACATATGACCACAGGCTGATTGATGGAAGAGAGGCTGTATTTTTCTTACGCCGTATCAAAGATGTTGTGGAGGATCCTCGACGCCTTCTCCTTGATGTATGAAGTTTCAGTTTGCTGGTATAAAGGGATGTATTTTTACTCTACAAACCAGAATAAATATCTCTGAAATTTGTAGTGAACTTCTGATAATATGCCTCATGTTTTGCGATATGCATGTGTGCTACATTTCATTAAGGTTTACAGGATTATGAGTAAAATGGTTTACGCATTCCACAGATTCAAACATTTATCCTCGGGATTATATGTATATAGTGACAATCGAATAATTTTGGCAACCTGCTCATGTACAGTGGAAATTTATTCTGTGGAGATGAAGCCAAATTTCAAGTCTCCAAAGCCGGATCATATTTTGTTAGAATCAATCACTGGTTTTTGAAGTACAATCAGAGATAGTGGCAAATTTTACCAATTATGTTTGGTTTAACTGGTGGATGCAGAGTATCTAAAAATCAAAGTATTGGTGGATGCAGAGTGTCTAAATAATTAAATCAAAGTGTTGGTAAATATTTAAATAACAGGCTGATAGTTGATAGATAATTGATAGAGACTTATTAGCTGCGTTTTAAATGTAGAGCTATGCCTATCTTCTATTAGTTAGTAGTTGTTTTGAATTTATTTTTTATTTAGACTATTTTTTTTTAGTAAAACTACTAATTGTATTAATAAAATTTTATCAAATAAAGCGGGATATCATTCTAAACAGAGAGACGATTATACCTAATAGATTTTCTAGTCAAAATATGAGCAGTTAGAGTAGTATTACGACGAATCCATCTGACAGAAATATCATTTCTAAAGTCTAATAAAGATTTACAATAATTGAAAATCAAATCTCTGTATAAGATAATTCGGTAAAAATGCTCCTCAAGTGTCTGTCTAAATCCCTGCATAAGATAATTTGGCAAAGATACTCATTCTTTTTCATTTCTCGAGCATAAATCATTAAAGTCTCCCGAACAAAGTCACAGAAGAGAGCTTCTACGAGATAAAACTCGAATAAAGTTGCAAGACTGATGTTGTCATTGCGATTCCGGAAACCCATAATAACTAGTAAACCTCCATTGAACATTACCTTCCGAAACAACCGAATCAATAAAATTTGAAGAAAAGCCAACCACAAAAGCAGACACATGACTCTTCCATATTAACGAAAGGCCTCCTCCCAATCCTTGTTTATTCACTTAGAAGCAATCATCAAAATGTAAAGAACTACGAAAAAATTTCATACGAGAACTAAGAGTTTTTGTTTCCATTAAAAATAAAATATTCGGCTTGTAACTAGTAACCAAATCTTTCAATGCATTAATTGTTCGATGATTGTCGAGTTCTCGGCAGTTCCAACACAGTACGTCATTGTTTTTGGCTATCCCGACCTTTGACGGGATGAGCCGCTTCACTGTTGCCTGTCAGATTAACATTCGCAGGAGTGTTGTTAGAGGCAACCTGTTGAGAGGAAGGAAAACCTGTAACAATATTATATTTAGTGCTTTTTGGCTTTTTTTTAGCATCATCATTTATTCGGGCTGCATACCTACAGAATTCTTGTCCATGTCCATAATATGGTCCTCAGTCTCCTTATTTACAATTGGTTGACTTTTGCCAAATAAGGAGAAATACCTATTATGTGCTGCCAAATTAGTGTTTTCAAAATTGCTAGTTGATGCCAATCCTGCCACAAATCTCGGTGGAGCAAAATTGCCGGAATTACGTAGCCACATACTTATCGGTCTCTAGTTCCGACGAACAGGTGCTTTGAGGAAATCACCCCAATCAAACTTGATATCTTTTTTCTTCAACCTCAGCTGCAAGTCACAGAAAGTCACAGAAAGTCTTCACATGACCCAGTTTTCCACATAGATAGCAAAAAATAGTCAGTTTTTGATATTGAAACTTCATAGTAAACACAGTACTATCATCTCCAACAAACTTCTTCCGCCGTTTCATGGAATTGAGAGACATAGCTGAAGCATTTTTCATATCATACTCTTTATAGTGGCCAACAAAATCCCCGATCAATTTAGCTAACGTCTCGTTATAATAACCAGAAGGGAGGTCTTTAATCAGAATCCAAAAATCAGAATGAGTTAGAGGGGTATGGAGAGGATTTTCATTACTTTGTATATCCTTCCAAACAAGCAGGAATCGATTGTACAACTAAGGGCCCTCATTCCCTATATTTTCAAAATCAACATTATTAAAAAATCAAAACAAATATCTTTTTGCCTTTAATTCTATAATAGATACCCCTCTAAAGGATACCATAAATCTGCTAAAGAGGTCTGCATATTCTGAAAATTGATTGGATTATATGTGAGAAACATCCACACCATACAGAAATCATAAGTGACGATCGAAATATCTCTGGAGTTTTTAATAGGGACAACAATATCTTCTTCTTCATCGATAGTCAATTGACGCAGATTGTTTTTATGAGAAAGGGGGAAAGAAGAAATTAGATTTTAAGAAAAAGGAAAAGACGAGAATATCGAGCCATAAAGGACCAAAGATGGAAACTTGCATCGAAAGTTTTTTTATTTAGACTATATCATCTTTAAAATTAGACTATTGAATAAAAAATTTAAATATTTATAATAATTCATATTATATTCAACCCTATAAATCTTAAATTGTAAAATTAATTTTTTTAAATTTATCATAATTATAGTCAATTTGATTAAAATAAAATTTAAAAAATTAATAATAAATTATATTATAGTCTCTACATATTTTTATTACAATAATATTATTTTTTTATTAATTCCATCATTTACTTTCATATAAAAAAAATACAATTTAAAACATATAATATTTTATTTTATTTAAAATATTATTAATAGAAAGCAAAATTTTTTAAATATAAAAATTAATTTATAATATTGAGTATAAGTATTTAATAAAATATTTTAATATATATTATTTATATGTGATATTTTATATAATATGAATTTATTTATAATAAATATTTATAATATATTTAATATTATATATAATAAATATAAGATATATTTAATTTAATATAAAGGATTATATAATATAAAACTTTAACGATTATATTATGATTTGTTATTAATTTTTTTTTCAATTTAATTTAGTTTTTTAATATAATAATAACAAATTGAAAAGGTTTAATTTTATTATTTAAGAATTAAATTGTTGAATATAAATATAAATTACCGTAAATATTTTAATTTTTTTATCTAATATTTCTTTAAAATTTATTATATCATTTTAAATTAATTTTTACATTAATAAATTATTTAAAATTATAAAATATAATAATAAATTAAATATATTGTAAATAATAATTAAAATAATTATATTGATCATTAAAATATAATAAAAAATTATGTATATAAATAATAAATAATTATATTTTAAATATTTTAGGTGTAATAAATTAATATTTTTATATTTTTTATATTAAAGTAATAAATTAATATTTACTATTATTAGTCATTTTACATGCCAACCGTAATAATTACATATAATTTATCAAACACTAAATATATATCAATTAGAATCAGCCATTTATCATCGGTTATCAATTATTTATTATTATGTAATTAATATATCAATTATTTATATATTAATTATATCTTTTTATTATAACTCAATTAAATGTTATACCCTTTTACCCTACTTCTTAGAACGTTTGTTTCTCATAAAAATACGCTTCCAAGAATTTACATAGAAAGTATGATATAATTGTATTTATTATATAAATTAACTTTTTAGGAAATAAAATTATTTTTAAATGGTTAAAGATAATTATATAATTTTAAATATAATAAATTAAGTGATAAATTCAATATAACTTAATTAAGATATCAAGTTTCCTCTAAGTTATTTCCTTTGCATAAGGGATAATTTTCAGGAAGTTAGTTTAAAATATGAACCAAACAAGAGTTTTTTTTTTATTATTTTTACGAAAAATGTCATTTTCTTGGTTTATTTACTCCAACCAATCAAGACCTACAAACATAATAGAGATGAATAATGGAGGAGAGGCGAAGAACCTATGAGTTTAGATGTTCCTTGGTAAAAGAATAGTATAAATATATGGCAATAAAATAATATAAATATTTGACAATATTATATTAACCTATTTCTAATTTTATAATACTGATTTATTATTATTAAAACAAAATACATAATTTGCCCCTTCATCTTTTTATAAAAAATTAATTTATTTTTTAATTTTAATTTTGCTCTATTTATTTTTTCAATTTTCAAATGATGAAATAATTTCTAACTTTGATTTTGTTCTATTTACTCTGTCAATTTTTAAATGGTAAAATAATTTAATATCGTGTATGATATTTATGCGCTACCACATTATAGAATTAAGTTATTATTTAATAATTAAAAATTAAAAGAGTGATATATATATATATATTCCCTCACTTTCTAAAGATTAAATTATTCAAAATTTTAAAATTAGATAAATAAATAAGATAAAAATAAAGTTGAGAGTAAAATGACTTAAGGGACAAATTATGCATTTAGCATATTAATAATGTGTTATAATTCATAAATTATATATGTAAATTACTTTCATTTAATATTTTAGGTTAAGTATTAAAAAATAAAAAAGTCACTAATTACTAATTAATAATAATTGATATTAATATAGCGACCACTAAAGGTTTAGAAGTTTGAATGGACCTTTATACGATCTAGTCTCAGTTAAAAAGGTCGTCAAGGCTCTAGACTAAAATCCTATTGGGACTCAGTTTTCATTGTCCTACTGAAACTCAATTATAGAATCTAAATCCTTTCAGAATAAGACCACCAACAAGCTATTTAAAGGAGTAACCTCTAGGTATGTGAGCTATCTAATCTTTTTTCTAAATTCTCTTTGGATCTTTTTCTGACTTACACATCGGAGGTTTTACCTATCAAACCACTCGGTATTTCTTGTTATTTTGGAGATCCATTACCTAAAGGAAGAATCGAAAGAATATCATTAGCGCCGTCTGTGGAAAAGAAAAGTTTTTCATAGGAATATAATTTTTCGTAATTATTGCCTCGATTTTTTCTTTTTTTAGCCAATTCTTAACCTCTTTCGCCCCTAATCCTAATAATAGATAACAACGGTACTATCAAAATAGTCAACAATGGGAATCTTGTCGGTATGAATTTATGTCCTAGAGACAAGTACCTAATATGGAAATACTTTTGGAGAAATTGAAGATGTTAACAGAACTTCTGAAAAAACGAAATGGGGATGCCATCTCGTAAGGATCCCATGGCATCTGTACTAGGAAAAATAAAGACGATATATGAGAGAAGACAGTGGAGAGTCGGAAGAGTCGAGAAAATATCGGAACGAAGTCTAAAACTCAAGAAGGAGAGCATCTGGACGCAAGATTAATGGATGTGGTAAGAAGATTTCAAAAGAAGCAGCTGAAAGACGACTTCGGAATTGGAGATGTTTCTTGTAACACTCCCTACTCGGTTATTTAGTTAGCCGAGCCGGAGATGTCACATCTTGTAATGGTTCTCTTATTTTTCTTTTAATTAATATCATATAATTCATTGCCATTTTTTTCCTTATCGAAAATTCGACAATATTTTCCTTGTAATATGGGTCTCCCTGTAATATGGGTCTCCCTATAATATGGACTTAATTCTACATGTGAAAAGTTAAATCACATTTCTATAAACTATAACTTTAACCCCCAAACTTTTTTCAATATCCAACATAATTTCAACTTAAATCAAACACTTCATATACTCTCTCATAATCTCAATACAAAAACTTATACTAATAACTATATATTTGCACCAAAATAAAAATCTCCAAATATATCTAATTCACAACCATATATCTAAAACTTTATGTACATGCTATATTTTTTAAAATCAACTTTATATAAAATTTATAAAATTTATAAAATATATTCAAAGATGGCTAACGATATAACTCTGATTCGGTCGATACAATCTTAATCTACTACTCTTTGAAACTACAATCTGCATGGAAAAAAATATATTCCTACGTACTAATCAAATTGATTAGTAGTGCTCAACTTTTTTTATAACATACTTTACAAAGAAAATTTGAAAAGTTGCTAATTATTTTTAAATTACAATATAAAAAGAAATAAAAAATAAGTGATTTATAAAGAAAATTTAAATAAAATATACATATAATTCCAATTTTAATATGTGACTGAGTAAATTATTTAAGTCAATGGTCAATTCATCATATTCATTAACAACTCATAACATAGAACTCTTTCCATGTAATTAAAGTCAAATGCTTTATCATATCCTTAACAATAATTAATATTTTATGTAATAATAAAAATTTAACTTTAAAACTATAACATATAGCAAATTTAAAAATCTTTCATATATCCTTTTAAATTATTATTTTTCTATAATAGAAAATTAAACTCAGAATTGACTTAAAATAATCTTTATTTTATTTTAAATTAAATTAATAATATATGTTTTAGTATACATTCATATTTAATTTCAAACACATAATTTACATTCCAATCTATTTCACAGAGAAACATTATTTAATTTATACTTTGCTATTAAGAACTCAAATATAGGTCATCCATTTAAAAAAAATTATAATTAAAGACATTTTCATACTTTATAATGATAAAAATTATTAAAAAATAGATAGAGATCTATAATTTAGACGGATAGATTATAAAAAATTTAAATATTTAATTTTAAAAATTTATTAACATAAGGAATAATTGGTTCTTTAGAAGTTCTTTGGGAAAAAAAATGGTTCTTTAGAAATTGATTATTTATAGCTTTTTGTCTAATCTCGGTAGACTATTTAACACTAACATTTTTTCTTAAATACAAATATTCTTTAATTCATTAAATTAAGACTAAAATTTATTCACACCAAATCAATTCATTAATTCTCTGTTTGAAATAAAAATTTTTATAAAAATTTAATTAAAATAATTTTTTTTATAGCAATTCTTATATTTAAACTGAAATTTTGATTTTTTTTTAATTTTAAAAATTTTTATTTTAAAAAAATAAAAATCTTTATAATTTTATAAAACTTCGTTTAAATATCAAATGAGAGTGGAAAAATAAAATAATCTCAGTGCTTACTTTATAATAAATATTAAATTTTTAATCTTGTTTAAGCGAAAAGAGTAGGATAACACTTAATAATATATAATTATTATTATTATTATTATTATTATTTTACCAAGCCGTTATTCTGTTAACTTAATTTGGAGAAGCACTTTATAAACTATTATTTAATCATTCTCCATAATGTTTTGATTTGATTAATTTTTTATTATTTTGTAATGATAACATTTCCAAAATGATGATAACAACACAAAACCCAAGTATTGGGTAGCAACACTGGCATTTATAACATTTAAAAAGAAAAATGAAAGGCAAAAGGATTACTCCAAATACAAAATCATATTTTACTCTGGAATCTCCTCAATCCCCGTTTTAGTTTGCATGGAAACTTCATAACTTTGGATTTTTTAAATGAAAATTCATTATCTGCCACCACCATCGCCGCTCCCAGAACCACTGCCCGTTCCAGCACCAGCTCCTACTCCAACTCCTATTCCTACGCCAATTCCAACTCCAAATCCTCCACCAGCACCGCTCCCTCTTCCTGCACCACCTCCTACACCCCCTCCAGCTCCAAAGCCTCCACCATGACCTGACCCACCACCAAGACCACCTCCACCTCCTCCTCCTCCCCCACCACCACCACCACCTCCAGCTCCACCACCAATGCCACCACCTACACCACCTCCAGCCCCAAAGCCTCCACCATGACCTGACCCACCACCAAGTCCTCCACCACCTCCTCCTCCTCCTCCACCACCACCTCCAGCACCACCTCCGACTCCAACTCCTACACCACCTCCAGCTCCAAAGCCTCCTCCATGACCCGAACCACCACCTAGACCACCTCCACCACCTCCGCCTCCTCCTCCGCCCCCACCTCCTCCTGCACCACCTCCAACTCCACCTCCTACACCACCTCCAGCTCCAAAGCCTCCTCCATGACCCGAACCACCACCTAGACCGCCGCCACCACCACCACCACCTCCTCCTCCTCCTCCTCCCCCCCACCACCAATTCCTCCTCCAGCTCCACCCCCTACTCCTCCTCCAGCTCCAAACCCTCCACCATGACCCGATCCACCCCCAATACCACCTCCACCACCGCCACCAAATCCACCACCACCCCCACCACCAAATCCACGACCACGACCAAAGCGTCCACCACATCTTCGGCCCCATCGACAGTAGTCATCATCACCGCGAAACCTATTCTCATCAACTCTTTGATCGGCAAGAGTGACAGCACTCAAATGAAAAACAAAACACAACAAAAGCATAAGAAAAGAAACCCATTGTGGAGAGACACCCATTGTTAGCTTCACTGTTTCTGGTTGATCTTCTTTTGCAGAAAAGATATATCCTTATATAGGGTTCATCCACTTGCGGAGGTTGGACGTCCACTGAAGCGCCATTAATGGGGTGCGTGTCCATTCAACGCGCTAAGTGGAACCGTTGGGTGAGTGGCGATCCAGAACATTTAAAGCTCAATGGAGAGCTGAGGAACCATAATGATCTATGCCAGCGATCGAGTCAAAATATATATATATAGCTGGAAGGAAATGGCCACTGGATTTCTGTAAGCTATGCCCATACGTCGACTGCAGTTAGTCAACCATGGATGCAACTTGAGCTAATTTGACTTCTTGCTTTGTATTTAGATTTGTTTTTGTGAGAGCTTTTTTTCAATTCCTACATTTATAGTAAAATAATTATCAAAACACGTAGAATCTGAAAATATTTTTGGATTCTGTGTGTCAAAGGGAGGAGTTCGACAGTCATACTGTCGAACACACTAGTTCGACAGTGTGAGGGTCGAACAGAGAGCAGTTCGACACCTTAACTGTCGAACTACCATTACTGTCGAACACACTAGTTCGACAGTGTGAGGGTCGAACAGAGAGCAGTTCGACACCTTAACTGTCGAACTACCATTTGGTTGGTGAGCTGGACATGTTCGGTGCCGAACATGTCCATGCATGATATTAAATTAATTTTTTAAAGATGGATGAAATATTTTAAGATTGATGAAATATTTTAAGATTTTAAATTATTATATTTTTTAAAAAATATTAAATTTTATTAATTTTTTTATTATATTTATTTATAAAAATATTAAATTTTATTAAATATTAAAAAATTAAAAAAACTTAAAAATAATTAATAATTTAAAAAACTTAAAAATTTGAAAAAACTTAAAAATAATTATTTTATGTTTATTTTTTTAAAATTTTTTTAATATTTAATAAAATTTAATATTTTTATAAATAAATATAATAAAAAAGTTAATAAAATTTAATATTTTTTAAATAAAAATAATAATTTAAAATTCTAAAATATTTCAACCGTATTATTAATTTTTTTAATTATTTTAAAATTATTAAATATTTATTTTTAATATTATAATATTATATAAATTGATTAGTATTAATTTTATTTAATGTTTTAGTCTTATTAAATATTTTATAATATTTAACATGTTTAAAAAATATATAATTAAAAAATTAATAAAATTTAATATTTTTAAAAAATATAATAATTTAAAATTTTAAAATATTTCATCAATGTTGCGCGCATGAATGAGATATCCATGCTTGGAATGCATGGGTCATGCATGTTGGACATGTTCGGCACTTTGAGTGCCGAGCATTCCAATCTCAGTTTTTTAAAATTTTTTTAATATTTAATAAAATTTAATATTTTTATACATAAATATAATAAAAAATTAATAAAATTTAATATTTTTAAAAAATATAATAATTTAAAATTTTAAAATATTTCATCAATGTTACGCGCATGAATGAGATATATCCATGCTTGGAATGCATGGGTCATGCATGTTGGACATGTTCGGCACTTTGAGTGCCGAACATTCCAATCTCAGTTTTTTAAAATTTTTTTAATATTTAATAAAATTTAATATTTTTATACATAAATATAATAAAAAATTAATAAAATTTAATATTTTTTAAAAAATATAATAATTTAAAATTTTAAAATATTTTTATGACATGCATGAAATTCATGTATAGACATGTTCACAGATGCTCAGCAGCAACTTGTGGACATGTTCGGCACCCATAAGTGCCGAACATGTCCAGTTCACCAACCAAATTGCAGTTCGACAGTTAAGGTGTCGAACTACTCTTTGTTCGACACTTTTACTGTCGAACTCACTTGTTCGACAATATGACTATCGAACTCATCCGTTTGACACACAGAATCCGAAAATATTTTCGAATTCTGCGTGTTTTTATAATTATTTTACTATAAATGCATGAATCGAAAAAAAGCTCTTTTTGTGAAGCCAATTACTCGTCATCTGCATGGTGGGTGAGGATCTTAAACTGACAGTCCATATGTATAAATGCCACAGGTCATGGCTTCCCAACAGATATTTTTTAATCCCATGGACTAAAGTTCAAGCCTTTATATTTGAAATTTTTTTAGGGATATAGCGGGAGTTCTTAAAAAGTAAATATTCTGCCACTTATCAAATTTTTAAGAGGCAACACTCCTTGATTATTTTTCTTTGGTAAGTACTTAATTTATTTTAATAATTATTTGTAAAATAATAAAATAATTAATTGTAATAATTTTATAAATATTTATTTAATAATATAATGGTTTAACTCTAATTCAACCCTTTTTGAATGGTAAACTTAACTTCTTACTTTGATCAATTCATTGACCGCTTTGAATTTAAAATAATGATCTCAATACAACATGTGAAATATTTGGAGGTAAGCATCACCACTTATGGATCCGCTGAGAATAAAAAAATTAAAAAAAAATTATTATTTAATTTTTGTGTTATAAAAAATTTACTGATTGCTTTCTAAATTATAAAAATTACGATTAGAATAATTTTAAAATATTAAAAAATTTATGAATTAATTTTTTTATTAAACATTTTAATATTTAGTTCTTATAACATTTTCTAACGGCATCCTTTTAACATTTTCTAACCGCATCCTTTCATCATTCTCCTTAAAGCCATACTCTCGATGAGACTTAGCTAAGTAGATAAAGGTGCATAATTAGCTTTATTTACTGCTTGCGGTATCAGCCGTTACCGTGTCCTGTCCGTTTTGAGTAAAATATATATTATTTATTTTATTTCATAATTTTTATCTATTTAATTTTTTCACACATATTAAAATAATTTTTTAATATTTTTTAAATTATATTTATCATAAAAATATTAAATTTTATTAAATATTAATAGATATTTAAAATATTCATTTATAAAAACTAATAAAAAAATTATTTTAAAAACTAATAAAAAAATTATTTTAAAAATAAAATAGAATTATAATAATAAATTTATATGTTATTATATTATAAAATAAAATGAATAATAATTTTAAAATAATAAAATAAAATAAAATAAAATAAATTATAAGATAGATGGAATATATATATTCGATTAATTTTTATATATAATAAAAAAATTAAATTACAATTTATTCCTTACAATTTACTAAAAACCTACACATTAATATCTATATGTATTTTGAAGAGTCAGATTAATCCTTTTTAAAAAAAATCAACAAATTAATTTCTGCGTTGTGAAAAATATAGCAAGAGTCATTTATTTCATTCACAATTTAATCCCTAATTTTATACATTATAACAATTTAGTCCTTAATGTTTAAATACATACAACAAGTCTTTAAAAGAAAAAACAGAGTAACAATAACTTAAATGTATTTTTCTCTAGTATTAATTTAATGATTTTAATTAAAATTATAAAGACAAGGGCTATTTGCATGAAAAATTCAAATTTTTTTACTCTTTTATAATTTAATCTAAAATTTTAAAAGTTGATATGTATAAAATTATAAATTTTATTATAATTATATCTAAATTTAAACTGGAAAAAGTGTATTTTTCTAATGCAAAATAATGTAAATTATTTTATTATATTTTTATACCACGTAAATAAATATTATTAATATAAAAAATTTAAAATTTTTAATTATTTTATAATTTAATTCAAAACTTTAAAAATTAATATAATTTAATTCAAAATTTACAATTTCATATATTAATTAATTAATACTAATTTTTCCCTTATGGACAAGTTAATTTTAGTTGTAGAACCGAGAACAATGTCATAGAACCAAAAATAATTTGAATACGTAATTATAAATAAAAAGTTTATTTATTTTTAGTTAAGAGAATTAATTAGAAGTTCTAATTATTATACATACAGTAAGTTCTCATTTTTTACTTGCAAAACAAATTATTATAACATTAATTGTTTAACAATTAATTTTACTAGCTACTTTTAACTTATTCAAATAATATAGGGATTTTCATGAATTAATCCATATTTGATATTTTTCTTCTATTTATATGAGATGAAAAAAAATTGTTGGAATTACGAAACCTATATGCAGTCGGCTTTGACCGTTATTATTACTGATAAATATTCAAATAATTAAATTAATGTGTTTAATCAATTTTAAAAAACTGCAATCACAGACTTAACTGATTGCTGGTTGATAATAAGTATATTTGAGTAAGTTTGAGAACTTTTAAATTCTACTCTATCAATCTCTAATTTTTATTTTTTAAAAAAAAAAAACTTTAAAAAATTATATAGTTAGGTAACTGAGATCCATCAGTTATATTTTAAATTAATTTTTATAATTAAAATATTTTATTATTAATTAGTTGTTATTTTTATTTTATTTTTTATTTAGACCATATTATTATTTTTTATTGAAAATATTTTATTTTTTAATATAAAGACTCTATCTAAATAAAATTAAATTTCAATTCAATAAATTAGAGATAATTACAGTTATAAATAAAAAGAAAAATTACTTTTTAGTCTCTGAGATTTAACGTAATTAACACTTATATCCCTCTATTTTGGCGACCCAACACTTAAGTCCCTCACTTTATTTTCTGTCCAAATTCGTAGTCCTTCCATCCAAAGTAGCCATTTGAGACACGTGAATTGACAAAATTAACCCTCACTAAACCCAAACTCAAATGTCTCTTCTTCTTCTTCTTCTTCTTCTTCTTCTTCTTCTTCTTCCTACCTTTTCTGCAACTTCTTCTTTTTCTTCTTCTTTCTTCTTCTTCTTCTTCTTCTTCCTCCTACCTTTTCTGAAACTTCTTCTTCTTCTTCCTCCTACCTTTTCTGAAACTTCTTCTTCTTCTTCTTTCTTCTTCTTCTTCTTCTTCTTCTTTCTTCTTCTTCTTCTTTCTTCTTATTCTTCTTACCCTTTCTGCAACTTCTTATTCTTCTTCTTCTTCTTCTTCTTCTTTTTCTTCTTCCTACCCTTTCTACAACTTCTTCTTCTTCTTCTTCTTCTTCTTCCTACTCTTTCTACAATTGGAAAAAACATGAAAGAGAAAAAAAATAGGAATTTCACATTGAGAGAAGGGTATTTTTGAAAAAAATTATCATCTCTCACCTTTGACTCTTTGGCCAAACTGTTTAAATGGATGGAAGGACTACGAATTTGGACGGAAGAGAAAGTGAGAAACTTAAGTGTTAGGTCGCCAAAATAGAGGGACATAAATATTAATTACGTTAAATCTCAAGGACTAAAAAGTAATTTTTCTTAAATAAAAAAAACTATTCGTTCCTAATCAGCATTAGGACTTAAATTAGACTTAAGGCCATCAAAAAAATTATTTGAATTATTTTAGTTATGTACAAAATTATAAAGAATTCTAATTATTTTTAAGGATCATTATTCGGTCATTGATTAGATAATAAATTACTATAATAAGTAAGGGACATAAATATACAATTTAATAAAACAGGAAATCTAATATTAATCGAATAGGCAAACATCTAGTTAGGATAAGTTGGGAACAATCTCACATTTAAAAAAAAAAAAAATTCATTTCATGTTCTGATCTTCAAAATTCCAAGAGGCTTTGAAAGGCTATGAATATTGAATGATTCCATAGGCATTTTCACCGACCCTTAGTAATTAAATGTAGGCATTGAAATGATCCTGCTTGAAAACTTAACCTCAAAAGAATCAGTTTCTATTGCTCATGAATACTATGTGGATCACTTTTTCGAAAATTGTATAGATTTAGGATAGAGGAGTATATTCGGTTCAAATTGAAAAATTGATCAAATTAAATTAATTTAGAAATTTAATTTGATTTTTTACTTTTTTAGTTTAATTTTTATTTTTAAAAAATTAGATTAATTTGATTTTGGTTCATTTTGATAAGATAAAATTGAACTAAACCGATTAATAAATAATAGTATATTACTTTTTATATTATATAGAGATTAGACTATAAATAAAGTTGAAATATTTCAATTGAATTTTAGAACATTAAAAAATAAAGTATAAAAAAATAAAAAGATCATTAAAAAGCCAACCGATCAAATTAAACTAAATCAAATCAGTTTAGTTCAATTCAAATTGGTTTTGCTCAAAATTATGTTCGATTTTCACAAATGTTAAAATTTTAATTTTCGATTTATTTAGTTTGGTTCGGTTCAACTCACTCCTAATATACGATATTTATATGGTAAAACAAAATAGAGTAAACATTTATATAAAAATAGTTATTTATTTGAAAAAAGAGAAATTTACTATTTATTCCTTATATTTTGAGAAAATTAATTAATTTGTCCATCGATTTTAAAAAATACATTAAAATGATCATTTTAAAAAAATCTACTAATTAATCTATTGAATCATCGGTTAAAAATTAGTTTAAGTTAGTTTTAAATATATTTAACTGATATATTTGAACTGTGAATCCTTATTACTTATAACTGTTTTGTGATAAGAATAGTTAAGTTATACTTATGTATAAATATATTTTTGTACATTACAAAAAAGACACTTTTAATAACAATTATGTACTTTCTTTATAAAGTATCATAGCCGCAAAACCACTTTGGTTTTGATCCGATCTGTTCTTCTTCAACATTTCCCATTTTATCTTTTCAATCAAATGTCTTCTTCATCAACAGTTTTGAATATGATTCATTTCTCTGGGAAGATGCTTGTTTCCTTTAATGCTTCCCAATTTCCCTTAAAACTCACGCCTCAAAACTATCCTACCTGGCATGCTCAGCTTGTCCCTGTATTTCGAGGGCATAATTTGATGGGGTATATTGATAGAACGCCGCCATGTCCTTCTCCTATTGTTCAACAAAAAGATGGAAAGGATGTGTCTACATGTCCTTCTCCTGCTGTTCCGCAAAAAGATGAAAAGGATATATCTAATAGTGATTATAAATTCTGAATTTGCCAAGACCAGTTAATCTTGGCAGCCATCATAGCTTCAACAATTTTTTCGGCAATGCATCTTGTGTCATCTGCATCATCTTCTGCTGATGCCTAGGACAAAATCCAAGTTTCTTGTGCTAATCATTTTGCAATACGAATCCTTTCTCTTCGTGAGAAGCTCACCAATTTCAAACGTGAATCCAAGCCTGTGTCTGAATATTTGCATGATATTAAAATCATGACTGAGGATTTAGCTCTTTGTGGGAGCCCTGTTTTTGATATTAATCTTGTCATATATGTCTTACATGGTGTGGGTACTGAATTTAGAGACATTGCAGCTGCTGTGTGTGCTAGAGATTCAGTTATTTCTTTCGAGGAGCTTTAAGATAAACTTCAAGCTCATGAACTGTATTTGAACCGAATTGATCCTTTATATGCTCCAGCTCCAATGGTTGCCAATAACGTCAGGAAAGGGTCTGCTAGTCGCTAGACCAATCGGTTTGACCATTAAGGATTTTCAAATGGAAATAATTCCTTTTCTGGTTCTTCATTTCCTTCTGCTCAGAATAATCGTTCTGATTTTGTGAGGAAAGTATTGAGTAGCTCAAAAATTTTGTACTAGATTTGTGAGCGGCCTGGACATAATGCCAAAAAGTATTATCGTGCGAAAGACTTCTTCAAAAATAATTTTCCACAGCCATGAGGTAATCATGTTACTGCTCATGAGTCTTCAAGTTGGGCTTTAGATACTGGTGCATCCCATCATGTAATGAATGACCTGCAAAATCTATCTTTACATGCTCCTTGTGATGGGCTTAATGAATTGCATCTTACTGATGGTACAAGTTTGAGAATAACTCATGTTGGTTCGCAATTTCTTTCTTTTCCATTAAAATCTTTTTCCTTGAATAATATTTTGTGCATTCCTCATGCGAAAGAAAATCTTATATCTGTTTCTGAATTTTGTCTTGCTAATAACGTTTTCATTGAATTCTTTTTTTATTGTGTTCTTGTTAAGGACCTGTCCACGGGGGAGGTAATCACATGGGGTGAATTGGGAATTCTCTTTATCATCTTTCTTTGTTATGCAAAAATCGTTCCTTGTCTCGACTTGCTACTCATTCTTGTGTTCGTGATTCATTATCTATTTGGCATCATCGTCTTGGTCATCCAGCGGCTAAAGTTTGTCGTTTTATTTTGTCTAAATTTCAATTGTCTGAATCTTCTGTTGCATCTTTTGAATGTAATTCGTATTGTTGCAATAGAAATCATAGACTCACGTTTGGTGTGTCGTCTCTTTATAATTCTCGTCCATTAGAATTATTGTATTCCAGCTTAACGGGAATTGCTCTAGTTCAATCAATAGATGGTTTCAAGTTTTATTTAATTTTTGTTGACCATTTTATCAAATATATCTGGTTTTATCCCCTGAAAGCTAAATTTGTAGGTTATAAAGGCAGAGTCATTTTCACAACAAAATCGGCTAGTATTTGGGCTTTCATAGCCTTTCTTAGAACATACCTAATATCATAGGCTGAAAATATTATCGTCCAAGTGGACAATCGTACTGAAAACTCTGGTTTGTGAAGGGCCTTTCACAAAAGATAATCGATTCTGACTTCTATGGTGTGTGACTCGAAGTATGGTAATAGCTTTGTAGCCGACATGAGAACTGCAAACGCCAATTTTTCGAGAGGGAGGTAATTTAACTCTACCCCTTTCAAAACTTGACTGATATAATACACTGGTGATATAAAGCCATTACAAGTGTATACACGTTACACCCACAGTCAGAAGAAACAGCCACGTGTACAACCTACTGAAGATGGGGAAGCAGTAAGGATTGAAGGTTGACCAGTTTAGTTTCTATTTTTAGTTGTTGAATTTTTCTTTAAGCATTTGTTAGTATTTCCGCAATGTAAGGAGGGTATCTCCACTTTCAGTTATTTCCATTATCTTAGGAGGTTGTGACTCCATGATCAAGTCATGATTCCATTGATGTAGCAAAGGGTGGTTTACATCCTATATAAATATTCAATAATTATCAATGAAGAAATCAACTTGGAAATCATTATAGTTTTGAGTACTTTAACTCAGAGGTTAGAGATTCCCTCTAATTGAGTCTTCTAATTCTTCAAGATAGGTCGCAAAAAGAACACTACATCCTCACAAACACCTTTCACTTCCATCTATGAAAGACCCCTAACTCGATCTCAGGTTCGGGACCCTAATATTTTGGTATCAGAGCCAAGTGTTATGGGGGAATCCGTTCAAGATCAACTTACAAAACTTTTCAACCTTGTCCTTTCTGAACAGCAAGCTAGTCAGGCCCGCCATGAAAAGGTTGAGCAGCTTCACGCGAAAATGGAGGCTATGTCTCTCGAATTGGAATTTGCCAGAAAGGGACTACCTTTTTCTCCAGGTGCAGAAAGTCAAGCTCGAACACGGCGCGAAAAAGGACCTATTGGAGCAACAGTCTCTGAAGCTTCTGGAGGCAATGTCATTGTGCCCAAATTCTCGAAACTTGACTTCCCTCAATTTAATGGCCAGGAAGATTCCTTGGGATGGATTAGCCGTTGTCAATATTTTTTCCGGCACCAATCCACTCCTGAAGAGGAAAAGGTGAGTTTAGTTTCTTACAACTTAGAGGGAATTGCACAGCTTTGGTACTTATAGATGATTCAAGATATTCCCGATCCTACATGGTCTAAATTTTTCAACCAGTGCAATTTGCAGTTTGGACCCCCTATCCGAAGCAACAAATTAGGGGAACTTGCCAAATTAAAACAAACGGGCACAGTGGAGGAGTATCAAAACTAATTCGAAGTTTTGGTTTCCAAAGCTGGAACCTTAACTCATAACCAAAAGGTTCAGTTGTATCTCAGTGGCTTGCAGGAATCCATATCTATTGAAGTTGAGCTCCACCAACCACAGGATCTTGTCACAGCAATGAGCATCTTTCACTTGTATGAACGGAAGCTTTACTCCATGAGCTCCACCACTCGAGATATCAAACGCACTTCCCCGCTTCTGGATTCCCGCAACAACCGCACAATTAAAAGGATCACTAGAGACGAAATGGATGAAAGGAGAAAAAAGGGGTTGTGTTTTAATTGTGATGAACCATTTGTGCGTGGGCATCAATGTAAACAGTTGTTTTGGATTGATCTAGAAGACGAAACTAATTCAGAGGAAGACGCTGACTCAGATCTACCACCTGAAATTTCTCTCCACGCGATTACTGGAACACGCAATCCACAGTCCATCGTTTGCTTGGACATTGGAAGGGAACCCAGGTATTAATCCTTGTTGATTCTGGAAGCACTCACAACTTTTTCTCTGTTTCCAAAGTTGATGAATTACAGGCAGAAGTGGATGAGAAAGATGTCTCTATTTCCAAAGTTGATGAATTACAGGCACAAGTGGATGAGAAAGATGGGTTACGTGTCAATGTCGCCAATGGTGAGCAGCTTCGCAGTCCTGGAATTTGCAAAGGGCATCGATCGAATTGGGATTTACCACTTTTATGGTGGAATTATTTGTCTTGCAAT
Source organism: Manihot esculenta (assembly GCF_001659605.2). Taxonomy (NCBI): domain Eukaryota; kingdom Viridiplantae; phylum Streptophyta; class Magnoliopsida; order Malpighiales; family Euphorbiaceae; genus Manihot; species Manihot esculenta. Next base: position 9,268,824 of record NC_035173.2, read on the forward strand.
TGACTGGCTTTGACATTGTCCTTGGCGTTAATTGGTTGACAATGCTAGGCCCCATCCTATGGGACTTTAACATTATGTGGATGTCTTTCTTCGTCCAAGGGAAACAGGTGGAACTTTACGACATAAATTCCAGATCAGGGACGTAGTCAAATCTTCATTCTTTATTACTTGCTACCAACCCAGATACCCAACTCCAAAAATTATTGATCGAATATGCCTCTCTTTTAATCCACCAACAGGGCTACCTCCCGCCCGTTCCTGTGACCACTGTATTCCTTTGGAACCCAACACTAAACCAGTGGTGGTGCACCCCTATAGATATCCCCATGGGCAAAAAGATGAAATTGAACGCCAGTGTACTGCTATGCTCAAATTGGGAATCATCCGTCCGAGCAGATCTCCTTTTTCATCTCCGGTAATTCTGGTTCCCAAAGCTGATAAATCATGGCGCTTGTGTGTGGATTACAGGGAACTCAATGCCAAGACCATCAAAGACAAATTCCCAATTCCTGTTATTGATGAGCTTCTGGATGAATTGGGAGGGGCAAAGTTCTTCACCAAATTAGACTTGCTTTCTGGATATTTTCAGGTCGGCATGTATCCACCAGACATTGAAAAAATAGCATTTCGAACTCACCATGGTCATTTCGAATTTCTGATCATGCTGTTTGGATTGTCCAACGCGCCATCCACTTTCAGGCTTTAATGAATGAGGTATTCTAGGAACACCTACGTAAATTCATGTTGGTTTTTTTTTACGACATTCTTGTTTTTAGTAAATCTTGGGAAGAACATATGCAGCACATGCGTCAAGTATTCCACATCTTGGCAAAAAATAAATTGTTCCTGAAACGCTCCAAGTGCGCCTTTGCCCAAACTCAGGTTTCATACTTGGGTCATGTAATCTCACAGAAGGGGGTGCAGGTGGACAATTCCAAAATCGCAGCTATCACAGAATGGCCTAGACCTGTTACTCTCCAGGGGTTACGGGGTTTCCTTGGACTTACTGGCTATTACCGGAAGTTTGTATTCAGCTATGGTACTATTGCTGCTCCTCTCACTGCCATGTTACGAAAAAACTCTTTTCAATGGACTGAAGAAGCAATTCAGGCATTTGAAACTTTGAAGTCGGCCCTGACTACCACACATATATTAGTTCTTCCGAATTTTGAGCTACTATTTGTTATTGAGTGTGATGCATCTGACACAGGTATTGAAGCTGTGCTACTACAAGAAAATAAACCAGTGGACTTCTTTAGCCGAGCAATGGCAGCCCGACATGTCAGTCTTCCGGCATATAAAAGGGAGCTGATTGGCTTGGTCAAAGCAATTAAACACTAGCAATCATATCTTTGGGGCAAAAAGTTTTTGGTACGAACTGACCACTACTGTAATACCCGGCTAGACTCCGGTATCGGAATTCCTACCGTTCGGTGGAATCTCGGATGTCGGAGACCTCTAGAAGGGTAAAATCATATTTTCATAAAATGTTTTAATGTATTTTATGATTTTAAGTAAAAAGGAAGTTGAATTTTAAATGAAAATAGCCTTGGAGGAAGATGCAGGTTCGGCCGCCGAACCTCAGGTTCGGCCGCTGAACATGCATGTGTTTTGGGTGTGCCTTAGGCCCCCGAAGGCATAAGTGAGGGAAACCAAGTTCGGCCGCCGAACCTTATGTTCGGCCGCTGAACATGGCATGCATGTGGAGGCACGTTCGGCTCCCGAATGTGGCCTGGCCAGCCACCTATAAAGGGGTCCCTTAGCCGAAATGGACGAGCTTTTCTCCCCATTTTCGGCCAAGGTGAGCTCTCCGCCGTCCCTCACCAATTTTTGAGTTCTTCCTTCAGATCTTTCAAGATTTTCATGAGTTTTCACTTTGTTTTGAAGATTTTGAGCATTTGAGCAAGTTTTGAAGCTTAGAAGACACAGGAGCTCTTTTCCTTTGGTTTCCAAGTTTAGGTCGTCTTTCTCTCGATCTTCAAGAGGTAAGAGCCGATCTTGAGCTCATTGCATATTTTAAGTAAGTTTTAAGTAGATCTATGGGGTAGAAATACATGTTTAGGTTATTGTTATGATTATGGGTTTATGTATGTTTATGAGCAATGTGAGTTGTTTGATGTGTTGTAGTTGGGGTTTAGGATAGTTTGAAGCCCCTAGGAGCTTGTATGCTTGTGTATGCATGTTGTAGAATAGGTTTGTGCATGTTTGGAAGGTTTGGGAGGCATTTGAGGTTGAGGAACCGAGTTTCTGCCCCTTTGGCAGAAACCAGGTTCGGCAGCCGAAGGACTTTCGGCCGCCGAACCTGCCTGGGAGGCAAGCCTTTCGGCTGCCGAACCCTGCCCCCGAAAGAGGACTTTCGTCTCTGTCTGGGAGTTTCGGCCGCCGAAGGTGCCGCCGAACCTGCCTGACTTTCGGCTCTGGAGGGACTTTCGGCCGCCGAAGGTGCCGCCAAAAGTGTCCTGTTCAGCCTTCCTTTGCATGTTTTCCATGGATGTTTTGAGGTGTTTTTAGGGGGTTTTTGGGGAGTATTTTAGAGTTATGTTCATAGATGTTTGGTCCCTCATTTGAGTCCACCTGTGTAGGTTCGGACCCGAGGAACCGATGAGCCCAGCAGTGAGATAGCTGCTTTCGAGTCTTGTCAGAGCTAGCCAGAGGTGAGTGGAATAACTCTCTATGATTTCAAAGTAAATAATGAATGTTTTAGCATGATTCACGCATCATGAATGCCATGAGATATATTAGGGTGCTTGCATTAGAATTCACGAATATGTCGCATTGCACTTTATGTTGTTGATGTGGATGAATGTTGAATGATCCATTAGCCCTTATATGGTATGACAGACTATGGAAGTCCGGGTGAGCCTGCACTACGCCTCCGGCATGACTGAATATGTATGTTATGCTATGGAAGTCTAGGTGTGCCTGCACTACGCCCCTGGCATGATTAGACTGTATGGAGGGCTAAGTGGTGACAAGTTCATCCTTGATGTGAAATGTTTGTGTTGTAATGCATTCCATGATTTCATATGTTTTAAATGCTATGGTTTATTATTCTGCTCACTGGGCTCTAGTAGCTCACCCCTCTCCCTTAACCCCAGGTTTGCAGGTACAGGGTAAACCAGGAGGTCAGCAAGAGTAATGAAGTCCTGGTTGTAATAGATAGTGTGGACATGAAAAATATTGAGATGCTATGTTAAGAACAGTATAGAAATGTAATGTAATGATTTTCATGGATGTTAGAGGTGTGCTTGACCATATAATGTTGTTATCCCTTTTTATACATGATCTTAGATGTTTTATGATGTTTATGTAAACCAACTCAACACATGTTATGCCACCCATTGGGGCATTGATGAGATCCCAAAGAGGGGTCAATGTTTATGTACAGGTTGAGTTTGGTGAATGAATGAAAGAATGAATGAATGAACAGAAAAGTTTTATTTTTATGTATGATGTTGATCATGTATGGGATTAAACAGGTTCTCAGGATGAATGTTTGGCTTGCTACGGGTCCCGGCGGCCTTAAGCCGATCTGGATCCTAGCGCCGGTAGCGGTCCGATTTTCGGGTCGTTACAGATTGGTATCAGAGCCCTAGGTTCATATGGTCAGACCTAGAATGTCGGGCTCATAGAGGTTATAGAAGGTCAAGTACAATAGGAAATCATGTCCACTAGGATAGGATGTAGAGTTCTGTCTTGATTGATGATGTGAAATGCCATGATTTTATGCATGTGCATTAATGATATGCTATGCATGTGATGTATGTGATGCGGGTTTATGTGTTTGCACATGAACCATTTGATGCTAATGGTCCATGTGATGTGTGTTGTTTTTCAGTAAACAAGATGAGAGGAACTCGTCGATCTGCACGATTGACTGGAGTACCACCCCAAGACGAGGGCACTGATGCCCGTCCTCTTGCATTGCCAAGGGCAATGTCAAGTAGGTCAAGCAGAGAAAGAGCTGTAAGAGACCCTAGAAGGTCTTTGGATCTGGGTAGAAGCAGATCAGTGAGGGGAACAGTGCAAGGAGATATGTCAGAAGATGTGGGGGATCAGATGGATGTGGATCAAAGGAGGGATGGCAGCCTTGGAGTAAGTATGTCGGAAGAGGGAATGGGAGAGTCCCAAGGAGGCACTCAGGCCTCAGAATTTGTTCAGCCGCCTTACTACCCACTCTTTTCTCATAATCCCAGGTATTCGATGGGAGGTGCATCGGATTACCCCAGTTTTACCCCTTATCACTCACAGATGCCGTACCCACCTTTCTACCCACTGTACCCACAGTACCCCATGAATCCACCCCCATCTTTCTATCCAGGTACAGCAAACCCTACCCTAGGGGATGCTGCACCTCCTCCACCACCAGCAGCACCTACTGTCCCAGAAAACCAAATGCCTAAACCTAGCTCATCTGGAGGGAGCAAGGTCAAGATGACCGATTATATGAAGCTGGGTGCTCCCCAGTTTGAAACAGGTGATGACCGGTTTGTGTACCTTGAGAGGGTCAAGACAATTACAGATGAGATAGGAGCTGATGACAGTAGAGCCATTCAGATGGCTGGGTTCACATTAAAATGCAAAAAGGCCCGAGAGTGGTTTAAGAACTATGTGAACCCGAGGTTGGATAGTCTATCCTGGGAGGAGTTTGCCAATGAGTTTGCAGGATGGGCTTTCCCTGACAGTTCCAGGGAGCTGAAAATGATTGAGTTTGAGCAGTTGAGGCAGACAGATGAGATGAGCATGGATGAGTATACAGACTGATTCTTGGAGCTGTTGCCGTACGCTGGGCAAAATCTGGACACAGATTAGAGAAAGTCAAGGAGGTATATCATGAGGCTCCATTCCAGGTATTCCTCCTTGATTCAATCAGCAGAGAGGGAGAGTTTCCATGCCATAGTGGATATGGCTCGGATAATGGAGGCTAGTGCTATCATCGAGGGGAAAGTTAAGCAGTCAGTGGCACAGCCTTCTGGTTCCAAGACCCCAAGAGGGGGTAAGATAGACCCCTCTTCTCTGAGTTCAGGCAGTAAGAAGTGGGACAGAGGCTCCCGAAAGTCCAAGAAGAACAAGTTCTGGAGCAAGATCAAGTCAGGTCTCGGGTGCAGGTATTACAGCATGTATGAAGTGTGGGAAGCCGCACAAGGGAGTATGTCTGGTTGGGACGACAGCCTGCTTCAAATGTGAGCAGGAGGGACACATGGCTCGGGAGTGTCCTAGAGTAGCTTCTATGGCACAGTCTCAGCAGACAGCTTCTGGTAGTGTGGCTCAGCCAGTAGCTCCAACCGCGACTCAGGCTAGTGGCAGATGCAGAGGAAGAGGGGCAGCCTCTTATTCAGCAGGCTTCAGGGGTGAGGGTCCGTCAGCTCCAGCACGGATCTTCACCATGACTCAGCAGGAGGCAAACACATCCAACACCGTGGTGTCAGGTAATCTCATCATTGGTTGTTCTGATGTGTATGCATTATTGGACCCTGGTGCATCTTATTCTTTCATTGCTCCGAGGGCCGTCGAGAGGTTGGGACTGATGGTCTCTGGGTTAGAGTATCCCCTATGGGTTAGTGGACCCAAGTGTGACCCATCAGTGGCAGAGTCAGTCTGCCAGTATAGTCCAGTTTTTGTGGAGGGAAGATGCCTATCCGCCGACCTTGTGGTTCTAGATTTGACAGATTTTGACGTCATTCTAGGAATGGATTGGCTATCTACCCATGGTGCTACCTTGGATTGCAGAGACAAGGTAGTCAGGTTCAGATGTTAGGATGGATCAGAGGTTGTCTGCAGAGGAGACAGGGGGAGTACACCTAGAGGTATGATATCAGCCCTTCAGGCTCGTAGGCTACTCAGGAGTGGTTGTCAGGGTTTTCTAGCTCATGTGAGAGAGCTGGATAGTCATGTCAGAGAGCTCGCCTCAGTGCCCGTGGTCAGTGAGTTCTTAGATGTGTTCCCAGACGAGCTGCTAGGTTTACCGCCTGCTAGGGAAATAGAGTTCGAAATTGAATTGATGCCTGGAACTAGACCGATCTCTATCCCTCCCTACAGGATGGCACCAGTAGAATTGAAAAAGCTTAAGGATCAGTTGCAAGAGCTGGTAGATAGGGGTTTCATCCGACCGAGTACCTCACCTTGGAGTGCTCCAGTGCTATTTGTGAAAAAGAAAGATGGATCCCTCAGACTTTGTATCGACTACAGGCAGTTGAACAAAGTCACTACCAAGAATAGGTATCCGTTGCCAAGGATCGACGATCTATTCGACCAGCTAGCAGGAGCAGGTTGTTTCTCCAAAATAGATCTGAGATCGGGGTACCATCAGCTAAGGATAAGAGAAGAGGATGTACCGAAGACAGCCTTCAGGACCAGATATGGGCATTATGAGTTCCTTGTAATGTCGTTCGGGTTAACCAATGTCCCTGCAGCATTCATGGATCTCATGAATAGAGTTTTCAGTCAATACCTGGATCACTTTGTTATTGTCTTCATAGATGATATCTTAGTGTACTCCAGGAATGCAGAGGAGCATGCCCATCATCTGAGGTTAGTTCTGCAGACCTTGAGGGAACATGGCTTGTATGCCAAGTTCTCTAAATGTGAGTTCTGGCTGAGGAGTATTTCATTCTTGGGGCATGTGGTGTCAGAAAATGGAATCGAGGTAGACCCCAAGAAAGTGGAAGCTGTAGCTAACTGGCCTAGACCCACTATGTTGACAGAGATCAAGAGTTTCTTGGGTTTGGCAGGTTACTACAGGAGGTTCGTTCAGGACTTCTCTAAGATTGCAGCTCCCATGACCAGATTGACTAAGAAGAACCAGAGGTTCGTGTGGACCGACCAGTGCGAAGAGAGCTTTGAGGAGCTTAAGAAGAGGTTGACTTCAGCATCAGTGTTAGCCCTGCCATCTAGTAACGAAGACTTCTCAGTGTTTTGTGATGCGTCCCGTGTGGGACTGGGTTGTGTGCTAATGCAGAATGAAAGGGTGATTGCTTATGCTTCTAGGCAGCTGAAGAAGCACGAGTTGAATTACCCTACACATGACCTAGAGATGGCAGCGGTAATCTTTGCACTCAAAATGTGGAGGCATTACCTTTATGGGGTAAAATGTGAGATCTTCACCGATCATAAGAGCCTGCAGTACATCTTGAGTCAGAGAGATCTAAATTTGAGGCAGAGAAGATGGGTAGAACTGCTAAGTGACTACGATTGCAAGATCCAGTACCATCCGGGTAAGGCGAATGTTGTGGCGGACGCCTTAAGCCGGAAATCATTTGGCAGTTTGTCCCATATTTCGGCAGAGAGGAGGCCAATAGTGAGGGAGTTCTTCGAACTCATGAATGAAGGTCTACAGTTGGAGTTGTCTGGTACAGGTGCTTTAGTTGCCCAGATGAGAGTGGCACCCGTGTTTCTGGAGCTAGTGGCTCAGAAACAGCATGAGGACCCAAAGTTAGTGAAGATTGCCAGGACTGTTCAGTCAGACAGAGATAGTGAGTTCAGATTCGACAGCAAGGGGATCCTCCGCTATGGGAGCAGACTGTGTGTACCAGATGATGTAGGGCTAAAGGGAGACATTATGAGAGAGGCTCATAATACCAGATACAGTGTTCACCCCGGAGCCACCAAGATGTATCAAGATCTGAAGAAGGTTTATTGGTGGCCAGCTATGAAAAGAGAAGTGGCACAGTTTGTGTCGGCCTGCGAAGTGTGTCAGAGGGTGAAGCTGGAACATCAGAAGCCGGCTGGAATGCTTAACCCACTACCTTTCCAGAGTGGAAATTGGAGAATATAGCTATGGACTTTGTGGTGGGGTTACCGGCGACGTCCAACAGATTGGACTCCATATGGGTGATTGTGGACAGACTCACCAAATCTGCTCACTTCATCCCTGTCAGGAGTGGCTATTCTGTGGACAAGTTGGCGCAGGTGTATATTGATGACATCGTCAAGCTGCATGGGGTTCCTGTTTCAATAGTGTCTGATCGAGGACCCCAGTTCACCTCCAGGTTTTGGCAGAGTCTGCAGAACGCTATGGGTACCAGGTTGGATTTTAGCACTGCTTTCCATCCACAGACGGACGGACAATCAGAGAGGACCATCCAGACGATAGAGGATATGCTCAGAATGTGTGTGCTGGACTTTGGCGGTTCTTGGAGGCAGCATCTACCTTTAGTGGAGTTTGCCTACAATAACAGCCATCATGCCAGCATAGGGATGGCCCCATATGAAGCTTTGTATGGAAGAAAGTGCAGATCACCTGTTTGCTGGGAAGAAGTTGGAGAAAAGGCCTTAGCAGGGCCTGAACTTGTAGAGATCACCAGCAGGGTGGTGCCCATAATCAGAAAAAGGATCAAGACTGCTGCTAGCAGGCAGAAGAGTTATGCAGACATCCGCAGAAGGCAAGTAGAGTTTCAGGAGGGGGATTTGGTATTGCTCAAGGTGTCTCCAATGAAAGGGGTGATTCGGTTCGGGAAGAAAGGTAAGCTAGCCCCACGGTACATCGGACCCTTTGAAATCTTGCAAAAGATTGGGAATGTATCGTACAAGCTGGACTTGCCTGCTTCAATGGAGAGAATCCATTCGGTTTTCCATGTTTCTATGTTAAGAAAATTCGTGTCAGATCCGGGCAAGGTTCTTAGTGAGCCTGATGTGGAGATCCAAAAGGATCTCACCTATGTTGAGCAGCCAGTACGAATCCTAGACACCCAGATCAGAAAGCTAAGGAACAAGGAAATCCCGATGGTGAAAGTCCTTTGGAATCACCACAATATTGAAGAGTGTACCTGGGAGATACGGGAGTCCATGCTCCGGCAATATCCTCATCTCTTCTAAAGTAAGTGTGATGTGTTTTGTTGTATGTTTATGTTTTATGCTTTGTATGTTCATGTTTTATGCTTTCCCATGTTTGATTGGTGAACATTCGGGAATGAATGTTCTTAAGGGAGGAAGAATGTAATACCCGGCTAGACTCCGGTATCGGAATTCCTACCGTCCGGTGGAATCTCGGATGTCGGAGACCTCTAGAAGAGTAAAATCATGTTTTCATAAAATGTTTTAATGTATTTTATGATTTTAAGTAAAAAGGAAGTTGAATTTTAAATGAAAATAGCCTTGGAGGAAGATGCAGGTTCGGCCGCCGAACCTCAAGTTCGGCCGCCGAACATGCATGTGTTTCGGGTGTGCCTTAGGCCCCCGAAGGCATAAGTGAGGGAAACCAGGTTCGGCCGCCGAACCTTAAATTCGGCCGCCGAACATGGCATGCATGCGGAGGCACGTTCGGCTGCCGAATGTGGCCTGGCCAGCCACCTATAAAGGGGTCCCTTAGCCGAAATGGACGAGCTTTTCTCCCCATCTTCGGCCAAGGTGAGCTCTCCGCCGTCCCTCACCAATTTTTGAGTTCTTCCTTCAGATCTTTCAAGATTTTCATGAGTTTTCACTTTGTTTTGAAGATTTTGAGCATTTGAGCAAGTTTTGAAGCTTGGAAGACACAGGAGCTCTTTTCCTTTGGTTTCCAAGTTTAGGTCATCTTTCTCTCGATATTCAAGAGGTAAGAGCCGATCTTGAGCTCATTGCATGTTTTAAGTAAGTTTTAAGTAGATCTATGGGGTAGAAATGCATGTTTAGGTTATTGTTATGATTATGGGTTTATGTATGTTTATGAGCAATGTGAGTTGTTTGATGTGTTGTAGTTGGGGTTTAGGATAGTTTGAAGCCCCTAGGAGCTTGTATGCTTGTGTATGCATGTTGTAGAATAGGTTTGTGCATGTTTGGAAGGTTTGGGAGGCATTTGAGGTTGAGGAACCGAGTTTCTGCCCCTTTGGCAGAAACCAGGTTCGGCAGCCGAAGGACTTTCGGCCGCCGAACCTGCCTGGGAGGCAAGCCTTTCGGCTGCTGAACCCTGCCGCCGAAAGAGGACTTTCGTCTCTGTCTGGGAGTTTCGGCCGCCGAACCTGCCTGACTTTCGGCTTTGGAGGGACTTTCGGCCGCCGAAGGTGCCGCCGAAAGTGTCCTGTTCAGCCTTCCTTTGCATTTTTTCCATGGATGTTTTGAGGTGTTTTTAGGGGGTTTTTGGGGAGTATTTTAGAGTTAT